>NC_048574.1:69050286-69350286 GCF_013265735.2 Oncorhynchus mykiss
GAATTCAAAGCCAGTTCCACTGTGTTTTTTTTCAATGTTGTGCTCTAATCAGGGACTGATTTAGACCTGAGACACCAGGTGGGTACAATTAATGATCAGGTAGAACAGAAAAGCAGCAGGCTCTGTACCTCATAGGGTCGGAGTTGAACACCCCTGCTATAGGCTATACTGTACAACAATGCGTATAACGGTTCTGTAGTAGCCTACAACAGGCTAAGTTATAGGTGAGAGGTAAAACATTTTACCATTGCCCCTACTGAAGCTATGTACAGTATCCTAATGGTTTTATTTGAGAGTCAAAATGACATCAACTAATTTACCCTATGCACACAAAAACACGTTTTACAACATGTCCAAAAATCCTAAACAGTCAAAAAGTCTCCGCACAGACACGCTCCGTGTCCCTTGTCCAGGTTCAGGAGAGTCCAAGGTACAGCCAGTCTAGCAAAGGTCGAACCAGACCGTGAGACGCAGGTGCACCAGAGGCAAAGCACATTTGCTCCACCACTGTGAACAGAGAGCATGGAGGAAGACCTAAAGAAGAGGCCCACGTCCAGGGGTCTGAGTACCCTGGAGAAGAGCCTGATACTACTGTTTGTGGCTCTGACTGGCGCCTGCATCGGACTGGTGGTCATCTACTTCACTGACAAGAACAGCGTCCCCACTGATGAAGGTGAGTAGTGTACTACCTGTATGTTTAAATGGAGGGAAGGGAAAGGGGGATACCTAGTTAGTTGCACAACTAAATGCATTAAACCCGAAATGGGTCTTCCGCATTTAACCCAACCCTTCTGAATCAGAGAGGAGCGGGGGGCTGCCTTAATCGATATGCACGTCATCGGTGCCCGGGGAGAAGTTGTTGTTGGAGGTTAACCTTACACAAGGACTGAAATGCAGATTTTTTCACCTTTTCGGCTCAGGGATTGGAACCAGCAACCATTAGGTTACTGACCGAATTCTGTTAACTGCTAGGCTACCTGGTGGTGAGCTGCTATATACTTTAAACACATTCATGTAGGCCAGATGATTAGTACTACTGTAAATACTGTAAACACATAGGAGTTGTACTATCCCTCTAAACTTCATCACTGTCAAGGAGGTGTGTGAGTACAAAACTTGAAACACTTCAATCAAATGAAGGTTTTTAGCTCTACTCACACCAGAAAGTTCAATGCCTCTCAGCAGGACTATGAAACAGTGATTTATGGACCCGTGTGATTTATGGACCATTATACATTTACCATAATACCAGGCTTAGCTAAGCGTCTGGGGAGTGGGTGGGTAATGGCTGTCGGTTGGTGGTGAGTTTGCTGACAAGAAGATGAAAAGTGATGTTTTGTTGTCTATTTTGATTTAAATTTCCATCACTGTACATTGTGCTCTTAATGTATCTCTGTCTCTGACAGATGTTTTATTATTTAGGATTAAATTAAGCCACACTTTCATATCAGCAATAAATGATAAGTATAGAAGAATGATCTGAGTCATTGTATACCGCAATAACAAACCAACGGCATTCGTTGCTACAGTAATAATGGCATTGAATACTTCTGGCATTGAATGTGCCTCCATTCTGGGTACAGGGCGAGACAGAGAGTTATATTCTAAGGGGATTCTGTGTCTTTGTGGTACCTTTGTGATGTGAGTCACAGTGACGTCCCCTGCCACTGGCCTCACAGTGTGGCAGACAGACAGTCCGAGCTGAGACCCAGCTGTGGAGGAACAGAACGACAACAAAAGGCAAAGGTTCCCTCTAACGTTGAGGGAACGTCTATAGACAAACCTCCTGCGAACCTTTAGGGATATCTGAAAGTCTAATTGGTCCCCTTGGACATTGGCTTCTCATTGGTCACACCACTGGATACTGATGCACTGACGCGGTTCCAAGCACTGTTATGGATTGCTGGACGTATTTTTCATATAGTGTCACTCTGTCACCATAGAAAGCATGACAAATACGTCCTCAATTTGTCACGTCTGCATTATTTTTCATGAGTCATTCTATTTCATCTATAGTTAGAAAACAGCCCATCAAATCATCTGAGTTAAAATGTGAGATAACATGCGTGTTGTTTTGGCTTCTGACAAGGTGTCAATCTATTTATCATATAATATAGTCCACCTATCTGCAATATATCTTGGTGCCTTTTTACAGTTCTGTGCTGGTTCCCAAAAAATACAGCATTTAAATCAAATAAAAATCTATGATGTTATTAACACTGTCCCACGCTACCTTGGCTCGGGTAGCCAAATCAGTCATATCGTACCTAAGAATAATGGCTGCCATCCATTTCTATGAGTGAGACTGTCTTAGGAGACACGGCTGACTCCAGAGACAGCACTCACACAGTACACTGGTCTAGTATAATGCAAATACTCTCACTCTATTTCTCTCTATTTCTCTCACTCTCTCTCTCTCTCTCTCTCTCTCTCTCTCTCTCTCTCTCTCTCTCTCTTTGTCTTACTCTCTCCCTTTTATAGACTTTCTCCTTTTATTCGTCCTTTAAATCCCTTATTCAATAAACCCAGGAATAATGTCTGCACTTTGAAGTGATGGTCATATTGAAAGGCCAAAAACTGTCTAGCTTCTGTCTACATTATACAGAGCATTACAAGTATTCAGACCCCTTGACCTTTTTCCACATTTTGTTACCTTACAGCCTTATTCTAAAATGGATTAAAAAACATTTATCATCAATCTAAACACAATACCCCATAATGACAAAGCAAAAACAGGTTTTTAGAAATGTTTGCAAATTTGTAAAAAAATATACAACTGAAAATATCACATTTACATAAGTATTCAGACCCTTCCTCAGTACTTTGTTGAAGCACCTTTGGCAGCAATTATGGCCTTGAGTCTTATTGGGTATGATGCTACAAGCTTGGCATACCTGTATTTGGGGAGTTTCTCCCATTCTTCTTTGCAAGCTCTGTTAGCTTGGATGGGGAGTGTCGCTGCACAGCTATTTTAAGGTCTCTCCATTTTAGATCAGGTTTTAGATCAGGTTCAAGTCTGGGCTCTGGCAGGGCCACTCAAGGACATTCAGAGACATGTTCTGAAACCACTCCTGTGTTGTCTTGGCTGTATACTTAGGTCGTTATACAGGTCGTTGTCCTGTTGGAAGGTGAATCTTCACCCCAGTCTGAGGTCCTGAGCGCTCTGGAGCAGGTTTTCATCAAGGATCTATCTCTCTGTACTTTGCTCCGTTCATCCTTCCCTTAATCCTAACTAGTCTCCCAGTCCCTGCCGCTAAAAAACATCCCCACAGCATGATGCTGCCACCACCATGCTTCACTGTAGGGATGGTGCCCAGTTTCTTCCAGACGTGACGCTTGGCATTCAGGCCAAAGAGTTAAATCTTGGTTTAATCAGATCAGAGAATCTTGTTTCTCATGGTCTGAGAGTCTTTAGGTGCCTTTTGGCAAACTCCAAGCGGGCTGTCATGTGCCTTTTACTGATGAGTGGCTTCCGTCTGGCCACTCCACCATGAAAGTCTGATTGGCAGAGTGCTGCAGAGATGGTTGTCCTTCAGGAAGTTTCTCCCATCTCCACAGAGGAACTCTGTAGCTCTGTCAGAGTGACCAGCGGGTTCTTGGACACCTCCCTGACCAAAGCCCTTCTCCGGGCGGCCAGATCTAGGAAGAGTCTTGGTGGTTCCAAACTGCTTCAACAAAGGTGCCTTTACAAAGCACTGAATCCTTATGTGAATGTGAATGTTTTTTTAATCTAAAAACCTGTTTTTGCTTTGTCATTATGGGGAATTGTGTGTAGATTGATTATGAAAAATAACAATTTTATACATTTTTAAATAAGGCTGTAACATAATAAAATGTGGAAAAAGTTGAGGGGTCTGAATACTTTACGAATGCACTGTAGATACACTACTAGTCAACATATGGATAGATATATGTGTGTACAAAACATTAGGAACACCTGCTCTTTCCATGACATAGACTGACCATGTGAATCCAGGTGAAAGCTATGATCCCTTATTAAGCTGTGATCCATCATAGTCACTTGTTAAATCCACTTCAATCAGTGTGGATGAAGGGAAGCATTTTTAAGCCTTGTGACATTTGAGACATTAATTTTGTATGTGTGCCATTCAGAGGGTGAATGGGCAAGACAAAATATTTAAGTGCCTTTGAACAGGGTATGGTAGTAGGTGCCAGGCGCACTGGTTTGAGTGTGTCAAGAACTGCAACGCTGCTGGGATTTTCACACTCAACAGTTTCCCGTGTGTATCAAGAATAGTCCACCACCCAAAGAACATCCAGCCAACATCCAGTCAACATGGACCAGCATCCCTGTGGAACGATTTTGACACCTTGTAGAGTCCATGCCCCGAAGAATTGAGGCTGTTCTGAGGACAAAAAGAAGGGGTACAACTCAATATTAGCAAGGTGTTCTTAATATTTTATACACACAGTGTATATGTGTGCAAATTATATTTAAAAAACGTGTACTGTATTGGTTGTATAGGATGGTTGCTGACCATGTTGTCATTGGCCACACCATTGTATGAGGGTACCAATGAATTACCAATTACCAATTGCTTTTGTTAAATGGGACTGGTGAAGCAATCTTTAATTCGAATACTCTTATTAACGTAAGTAGTGCCACTATATCATCAAACAGCCTGTCCCAGCAGGATGTTCCATAATGACATTGTGTTACTCTTCCATGTTATACATAACAGCCCAATAACAAGGGTTCTAATCAAAACAAATTATTCTGCCAACATTACCCAAAGCTGTTCCCCTGCAGCTGACACATCAACTGAATGTTCATGTAATCAAGTGTGTGTGTGTGTGTGTGTGTGTGTGTGTGTGTGTGTGTGTGTGTGTGTGTGTGTGTGCGCGTGCGTGCGTGTGTGTGGGACAAGAGGTCAATTCAGGATGCGGGGGTCCTCAGGCACTCAAGGGCCCGTCGGGGGAGTTCACCAGCATGAATCACCCCAGTAGCTACGACAACGGCATGAGCTGCAGCTGGCACATCACGGTGGACCCAGGCATGGTAAGTACCACAATGCAACACATTCAAAACACTAAGATTTTTATACAGTAACCTCTTTTCCTTTTACTGTGCTCTTTCCTTCAAACAAATACACTGAACAAAAATACAAATGCAATATTCAACCATTTCTACGATTTTACTGAGTTACAGTTCATATAAGGATCTCAGTCAATTAAATTCATTAGGCCCTAATCTATGGATTCCACACTTTAAAAAAGGTTGGGGTGTGGATCAGAAAACCAGTCAGTATCTGGTGTAACCACCATTTGCCTCATGCAGCGCGACACATCTCCTTCACATTGAGTTGATCAGTCTGTTGATTGTGGTCTGTGGGATGTTGTCCCACTCCTCTTCAATGACTGTGCGAAGTTGCTGGATTTTGGCGGGAAATGGAACATGCTGTCGTACATATTGATCCAGAGCATTCCAAACATGCTCAATGGGTGACATGTCTGGTGAGTATGCAGGTCATGGAAGAACTGGGACATTTTCAGCTTCCAGGAATTGTGTACAGATTTTTGCGACATGTAGCTATGCATTATCATGCTGAAACGTGAGGTAATGTCGGCAGATGAATGGCATGATAATGTGCCTCAGGATCTCATCACGGTATCTCTGTGCATTCAAATTTCCATTGATAAAATTAAATTGTGTTGGTTGTCTGAAGCTCATGCCTGCCCATACCATAACTCCACCACCACCATGCTCATTCACACAACGCTATATATGTTGTCTTCCATCTGCCCGGTACAGATGAAACCCGGGATTCGTCTGTTAAGAGCACACTACTCCAGCGTGCCAGTGGCCATTGAAGGTGAGCATTTGCCCACTGAAGTTGGGTACGACGCCAAACGGCAGTAAGGTCAAGACCCTGGTGAGGACGACGAACACTCAGATGAGCTTCCCTGAGACGCTATCTGACAGTTATTGCAGGAAGGATTCGGTTGTGCAAACCCACAGTTTCATCAGCTGTCCGGGTGGCTGGTCTAAGACGATCCCGCAGGTGAAGAAGCCGGATGGGAAGGTTTATTTTATTTATTTATTTAACCTTTATTTAACCAGGTAGGCTAGTTGAGAACAAGTTCTCATTTGCAATTGCGACCTGGCCAAGATAAAGCAAAGAAGTTTGACACATACAACAAGCATAGTTACACATGGAATAAACAAACATACAGTCAATAACACATTAGGAAAATATATATACAGCATGTAAATAGGCCATAGTGGCAAAGTAATTACAATATAGCAATTAAACACTGGAATGGTAGGATGTGCAGAGGATGAATGTGCAAGTTGAGATACTGGGGTGCAAAGGAGCAAGATAAATAAATAAATACAGTATGGGGATGAGGTAGATTGGATGGGCTATTTACAGATAAGCTATGTACAGGTGCAGTGATCTGTGAGCTGCTCTGACAGCTGGTGCTTAAAGCTAGTGAGGGAGGTAAGAGTCTCCAGCTTCAGAGATTTGTGCAGTTCGTTCCACTCATTGGCAGCAGAGAACTGGAAGGAGTTGCAGCCAAAGGAAGAATTTGCTTTGGGGGTGACCAGTGAGATATACCTGCTGGAGTGCGTGCTACGGGTGGGTGCTGCCATGGTGACCAGTGAGCTGAGATAAGGCGGGGCTTTACCTAGCAGAGACTCATAGATGACCTGGAGCCAGTGGGTTTGGCGACGAGTATGAAGCGAGGGCCAGCCAACGAGAGCATACAGGTCACAGTGGTGGGTAGTACATGGGGCTTTGGTGACAAAATGGATGGCACTGTGATAGACTGCATCCAATTTGTTGAGTAGAGTGTTGGAGGCTATTTTGTAAATGACATTGCCGAAGTCGAGGATCGGTAGGATGGTCAGTTTTACGAGGGTATGTTTGGCAGCATGAGTGAAGGATGCTTTGTTGCGAAAAAGGAAGCCGATTATAGATTTAATTTTGGATTGGAGATGTTTAATGTGAGTCTGGAAGGAGAGTTTACAGTCTAACCAGACACCTAGGTATTTGTAGTTGTCCACATATTCTAAGTTAGAACCATCCAGAGTAGTGATGCTGGACGGGTGGGCAGGTGCGGGCAGCGATCTGTTGAAGAGCATGCATTTAGTTTTACTTGCGTTTAAGGGCAGTTGGAGGCCACGGAAGGAGAGTTGTATGGCATTGAAGCTCATCTGGAGGTTCGTTAACACAGTTTCTAACAAAGGGCCAGAGGTATACAGAATGGTGTCGTCTGCGTAGAGGTTTATCAAAGAATCACCAGCAGCGAGAGCGACATCATTGATGTATACAGAGAAGAGAGTCGGCCCGAGAATTGAACCCTGTGGCACCCCCATAGAGACTGCCAGAGGTCCGGACAACAGGCCCTCCGATTTGACATACTGAACTCTATCGGAGAAGTAGTTGGTGAACCAAGCGAGGCAATCATTTGAGAAACCAAGGCTGTTGAGTCTGCCAATAAGAATGTTGTGCCTTAGCCAGGTCGATGAATACGGCTGCACAGTAATGTCTCTTATCGATGGCGGTTATGATATTGTTTAGGACCTTGAGCGTGGCTGAGGTGCACCCATGACCAGCTCTGAAACCAGATTGCATAGAGGAGAAGGTACGGTGAGATTCGAAATGGTCGGTGATCTGTTTGTTAACTTGGCTTTCAAAGACCTCATAAAGGCAGGGTATAATAGATATAGGTCTGTAGCAGTTTGGGTCAAGAGTGTCTCCCCCTTTGAAGAGGGGGATGACCGCGGCAGATTTCCAATCTATGGGAATCTCAGATGATACAAAAGACAGGTTGAACAGGCTAGTGATAGGGGTTGCAACAATTTTGGCAGATCATTTTAGAAAGAGAGGGTCCAGATTGTCTAGCCCGGCTGATTTGTAGAGGTACTGGGATGACGTGGTTACATGTGGTCTGCAGTTGTGAGTCAGATTGGATGTACTGCTAAATGTTCTAAAGCAGAGAAATTAACATTACATTCTCTAGCAACAGCTCTGGTGAACATTCCTGCAGTCAGCATGCCAATTGCATTGTGTTGTGTGACAAAACTGCACATTTTAGAGTGGCGTTTTCTTGTCCTCAGCACAAGGTGCACCTGTGTAATGATCATGCTGATTAATCAACTTCTTTATATTCCACACTGATCAGGTGGATGGATTATCTTGTCAAATAAGAAATGCTCAGTAACAACACCTAATTTGAGAGAAATAAGCTTTTTGTGAGTATGGAACCTTTCTGGGATCTTTTATTTCAGCTCATGAAACATGGGACCAACAATTAACATGTTGCATTTATATTTTTGTTCAGTATACATGTCAAAACTCAACTAAGTCTCATAGGCTCTGTTCAAATGTCATTGACTAGCCTCCCTTCCTTCCTTCCTGTCTTTCTTTCTTTCTTTCTTTCTTTCTTTCTTTCTTTCTTTCTTTCTTTCTTTCTTAATTGAAGTAGTCACTGGTTGGATCATTGACTACCTCATGGAAGAGATAAAGGAAGAAGGGATGCATTTTTAAGAATTCTAAACTTTCAAGAGATAATCTAAAAAAGCCTCATGTCATTTCCATGACGACCACTGATCTGACAGGAGCTGATGGGTGGAAGTAACACGCCAGACACCTTTCCATGCTCTGTCCTTTCGCCCATCAGTGCACATACAGAGCAGAAGAGAACACAAGGACAGGCGGCCATTTTGGAAATTGGAAAATGGGAACCCAGTCATATTGTAAGGAACAGGGTCTTTTGTCCTTAAAGGAGATTCTGTGTCTGCCTGATAAATATTCATCAAAGGGATCCCCTTATCTTTTATTAATGCACAGCAGCTAGAGAGAATGTTTGGCAGGTGCAGAAACCATTAAGATAACGACTAAAAACATCAAATGAACCACATCACTAACTTTGAAAAATATTGCACTTTAAAAACCAACTCTAAACCAGAATGCTTGGTTGACTTATATAGAACAAAACCTGCAGCGGAACAATGCTTTAAAAGACGCCTTCGATCACCGTCACCACCAGAACAGATCATCATTTCAATGATCTTTCATTGGAATAGTGCTTTTGATATGAGTCTCTGAGCTGGAAGGATGTCAGGCGTAGCCATAGGTCTGCATCTCAAATGGAACCCTATTCCTTATGCAGTGCACTACTTTTGACCAGAGCCCATAGTTCTAAATAGGGAATAGTGTGTCATTTAGGAAGCAACCATAGACAGACACCAGGGTATAACAGTACGGTAGGTAGGCAAGGCGAACAGAACAGAAAGCCCTTAGATCAGATGTAGCTCTGAGACATGGGTAAACACAGCTCCACACCGTGACAGATGGCTGCTCTGCCGTCTCTTTCATTCTCTCAAGCTACGACATCCGGAGAAGGAGAAGAGACAGGAAAACAAAAAAACATTTTCACTTTGCCAAGCAAGCCAGACTGAGACTGCCTCTCTCTCCCCCTTTCTTTCTCTCTCTCTCTCTCTCTCTCTCTCTCTCTCCTGTCTCTCTCTCTCTCTCTCTCTCTCCTGTCTCTCTCTCCCTATCTGTTCCTCTCTTTTTCCCTGTCGTCTCGATTTTAATCTCCCTCTCCCTCTCTCTCTCTCTCCCTCCGTCTCTCTCTCTCTCTCCCTCCCTCCCTCCCTCTCTCTCTCTCTCCTGTCTCTCTCTCTCTCTCTCTCTCTCTCTCTCTCTGGCGCGCGCTCACTCGCACACACACGCATATGCACACACACACACACACACACACACACACACACAGTCAAGCCTCCTATTAAGTAGCAGTATGTCTACTGCTCTAGTCTCTAAGACAGTGAATAATAAAAACCTGCCTGTTTGTTTTCCTCTACTCCAGGTGATCCATTTGTGGTTTGAACACTTCTCCCTGGAGGCAACAGACCTGTGCACAGCAGACTACTTTACAATACAGGACAACCTGGGAGTCATCGGTAAGACACTGGAGACACTGGAGCCAGACTAATTAAGTGGATTAAGGCCAATACATCCAGGCAAAGGGTTTGGTAGGCCAACATTTATTACTGAAACCTGAGGGTGAGACATATGGTAAGGTTTGTGTGTTGGAGTGGGGGGTAGTGTGTTCTCAAATAGCTCGCTATACAGATCAGATATTGATCCACACAGGGTTTTGAGAGGTGGGGTACAGGTGTAGGGTAGGGGATCCATCCTTGGCATGTCTTCAGGTATGGTGGGGCACAAAGGAATTTAATTCAAAGGAATGTAATTCCATTTCTGTCCTTTGAGCCTGTAGAAAACAAGTATCATACAGTCTCCAGCACATCGTACACATCATATTCAGTTGTTTGATCTATCCTCAGATCTTTTCTCCTTGACTTTATACAACTCTAACCACCATGTTCTCCCCACTATCACTAGCTTTTCCCATTTCCCATTTTATTACAAGCTCATTTACTTGAGCAAACATATTACATTTTAATATTTAATTTACTCCGCATATCATATTCTATTATGCCTGTAGGTGATGGTGTGTGCTCTTCAGACTGTTTCTGACAGGATGGGAGAATTAGACACCCAGCCAGAGAATCTCTCTCTCTCTGTCTCTCTCTCTCTCTGTCTCTCTCTCTCTTTCTCTCTCTCTCTCTCTCTCTCTCTCTCTCCAACTGTCCATTCTCACCTCTTAGCTGACACGCTGGGATGTCTGGCATAGCAAAGGGAAGCTATGTGAAGTGTGAGGTGGAACTATTAAGGTGACTGTGCAAAAGCGTTGATGTTTAAACCTTGTGGTTAGGACACGCTTTTTTCCTGTACTTTTCTATACTTTCTATACTGTATAGTTAGAGATTGGTGGATGTAAATGTGAGGCCACGCCATCATTCTCAGCTGTGTTACACTTTCCACCGTGCCACATTAACACATGGATGCAGACACACACACGCACATACACACATAACTAACCCTGCAGCGTTGTTGCAACACCTCCTCTGGCTCTTCACTTCCTCTGCCCCTTGGCTGCAGCACGACACACCTCACACACTCACACACTCACGCTCTCTCTCTCTCTCTCTCTTTCCCTCTCACACACACAGTGTCCCCTATTCCCCAGACCCTCAACACACAGCCCCACAGGACCATCCACACTCCACGGCTATAAAGGGATTGAGCTTTGATGTCAAACTCAAATTAGAGCGTCCACGGCGGACACAGCCTATAAGCCTGGCTGGCCTGCCTCTTCACTACTCCACTTTAAGTTACAGCCCCTAACAAGATTACAGACTTTCAGAGGGAGGTCAACTCTGCACTGCGGAATGTCACATTGATGTTTGACATTACTCGACTGTTTCTGTAACATAGCAACAAAAAATGCATACATGCATTTATTGGAATGTATTGAAAATATCAATGGTATATAGATATACTGGACTGCACATGTAGGTCTAGACGTATGGCCAGTAGCTATTGATTTGACATAAAAGGTTCTATATGTACAGTAATCCACATATTGTTTTCTTCTTTCTCTTCTGTTCTGTTTGGCTCTGCAGGGAGGTTGTGTGGGCGCTCCAAACCCGGACCGATAGTGTCATTAGGAAACTCTATGTTGTTGTTCTTTGACACCAATGACAGAAATACAGACAAGGGATTCAAAGCGAAGTACCAAGCTGTGACACCAGAGAGTACTTTAGGTACAATAACACCATTATCAACAGTGATCATAGTTATGAACATTCAGAACTTTTCAGGAGAGAGAGAGAGAGAGAGAGAGAGAGAGAGAGAGAGCGAGCGAGACACAGGGGGCAAGGAGACATAGAAGGAGTAACAGAGAAAGAGGACAGAGAGAGAGACAGAGAGAAAGCGATGGATGGATGGTAGGTATCCTTGAGGTGTCTGTTCAGCTGAAGTCCTCTCCATCTCCACACTCCCTGCTTCCAGAAATAGCCGGGGCTGGTGGCGCTCTCCAAGGTGACCGCGGTGATCTACTGACCCCTGGGTTCCCAGCACAGAACTATGAGAACGGGGCTCTCTACCAGGTACGCACACACACACACACACACACACACACACACACACACACACACACACACACACACACACACACACACACACACACACACACACACACACACACACACACACTCACACTACTAGCGGCTTCCACAAGGACATGCCATCCATGGTACCACACACAATCTGCCATACACATGGCAGCATCTTTCTACCAAGTGGTGTATTATCCACAACACGTTGTTTATATGGCCCCAGTCTTTCTGTGAGGTACTTTACAATCAATAGGGCCTTTCTCTCTGTCTGAGGAAGTGAATAATAATAACATGGTCCGTCATGTCGTGTGCTGTATGGAGCTAAGCTACATCAATAACAATCAGTGGGGAAACGGACTCCTATATTTTGGGGTGTTTACAAATGAGGTGCCCCTTTAGTAAATCCATGGTCACTAGGCACCATCTGAACACAGGGGGCTGTTGACCATGCTTGATGTTCTGGATAGTGGATCGAGATCGGGGAGCAACTCGCGCCGTGTTTGGCTCGGAGCACGGCTGAGCGCTTTGACGTCAGCTTTTGCTTGGTTTGGATCATTAGATCATTGGGCTGCGTCACAAATGGCACCCTATAGCCCTTTATAGTGCACTACAGGTCCCATAGGGCTCTGGTTAAAAGTAGTGCACTATGTAGGGGAAAGGTTGCCAATTGGGACTCATGCTTTTTCCTGTTGTTTGGCTGTGTATTATCTGGCTTGCTCATGTTGCTTTCTGTCTCCTCCTTGGCTTGGATGTTGAGGCGGATGGGCTCCTGTCCAAACCGTCACAGCCCAGGAGATATTGGATGATTTTTATTCATGACTCGTGTCAATATGCAGCGCATGCAGCCGTCTGCAACCTGGGCACCCTCCAGGCAGAAAGAGAGAGAAAGAGATGGATGGGAACATTGAGGAGAAATTATGCATAAAGCAATGTAGATAGAAATGAAATGTAGAGAAAGGACACCCTTGCCCGTTTCCTGCTGACGAGTGACTGAGTCTATTCTAGAGATGTCACTTCTATCCGTAATGTTTTTCTTAAGGTTGTGCCTTACTTAGAAAGCCCCTGCCTTGGAATATGAATACGTTCAATTGTGTGCCAAAAACCCCGCCCCCACCAGAATCTACTAGAAGGAATATCAGACTCATGTTGGTGCATGTGGTTATATAATGGATTTATCTTGACATTGATTGAATCGTTGATCTTTGATCATTGATTTAATCTTTGTAATTGATTGAATGTTTGATGAAGTAATGGAAATATAATGGATGTTTGTGTTCAAATTAAAGGGATGTGTTTGTGTATGAAATGAATGCTCGTGGTCAAACAAACTGCATATCTTTGTGTATAAAATGGATGTTTGTGGTCAAACTAAATGGATTTGTTTGTGTTTAAAATGGATGTTTGTGGTAAAACCTAAATGGATATGTTTGTGTACGAAATGTGTGGTGAAATGAAATAGTATGTGCATGTGGTCCACAGTGGAGGATCACTGTACCAGAGGGAGAGAAGATCAGACTGACGTTCTCCTCCTTCGACCTGCTCCCTGAAGCCTGTAGAGATTACGTAGATGTCTACGATGGCCACAAAACCGGCTCCGCCATGTTGGGTAAGACATCACTCTGTGTTATGCTAACTCTGGTATACAGCAGTTGGACTAGTATAGATACTTATAGTACAGACATACTTAGGCCTACACACCTGTTGCACAATATGTGTAGGCCAACACTCAAAATGTACTTATTCACTAGTCTCATAATATGTCAAAATACCCTAATTATACCCTACCCTCATAATATGGGTACACTCAAATATTCATTTTCTAAAATAGGCTACTTTTGTTCATGGATTTTCAATGATGAGAACAGAGAGACTGTGACAACGAGTGCAACCTCTTCAATCCTCCAAACCCACAATCAATATATTCTTAAGTCTCACAATTTGAGCAACTTTACTAATGAACTATTTTTAGGAGGTATTGTATCTTAATCGACATGCAACAGGAGCACTTGGCAGTTGAAACAGGCTGTGGGGAGTGAAATCAACTATGCACACGGCAACACTCAAATTCACTTCAGGCTGCATGAATAAGATATGATGTCCATTAAAGGTTTTGGGTAGGAAGATGAAAAAATAGAGAGAGGTTCCCAAATTAGACTGGCATGTAAATGTAATCTCTACAAACAGAAATTATGCAAAATAGCTGTATTTATAGTTGTTATTGAGCTTACTATGTTTGCGGAGACCTATATAATACTTGTGTGAATTAATCCATTAATAATTGGTGTCACTGTTTGGTCAATTCAAGTGGTGCATAAGGCCTGCCCAGGTTTTACATCAGTGTACCACAAATTGGAGTTTGGGTTATTGTAACTAACTGTGTAGTTTGATTAGTGGCCTAATCGAACTCTTCAGGGGTTTCTGAACAGTGAAATGTTGTTTTCTCACAGGTCGATTCTGTGGTAGTAAGAATCCAGGACGCCTGGATTCCAGTGGCAACACGATGGTGGTGCGTTTCAAAAGCGATGCCACTCTCACCTCCAAGGGTTTCAGTGCCACATTCACCAAGACCGGCCTCATCCCGACCACGGTCAAACCTACCACCATGATGCCCACAACACTAGCTATAACTGGTGAGTACACTACGGGGAAAACCATAGAATAGCATAGAATTCTACATCTATGAGTGTACCCATAGACAATATATCTGTCATGTATTGTCATGTTGTGTCTTGTTTCTGTCCTTTCCCTTCACCCTGTCTCCCTCTGCTGGTCGTTATTAGGTTACCTTTTCTCCCCCTCTTTCCCCCAGCTGTTCCTTGTCTCCTCCTAACTACCTCGTCACCCCTTTTCCCACCTGTTCCCTTTTTCCCTCTGATTAGTCCTCTATATCTCTCTCTGTTTTTGTTCCTGTCTTTGTCGGATTCTTGTTTGTGTTTTTCATGCCTGAACCAGACTATCGTCATGTTTGCTGCAACCTTGTCCTGTCCTGTCGGAATCTGCCGGTCCATCTGAGCCTACCTATGTTTTGTTATTAAAGAAGTTCTGTTTACGTTAATTCGCTTTTGGGTCCTCATTCACCACCGTAACAGAAGAATCCGACCAAGAATGGACCCAGCGACTTCGGATCCTCTCCACTCAGCCGTCGAGATCCAGGGAGCGATGCTTGGCAGACACGAGCAGGATTTGTCTGCTGCTCGACATGCCGTTGAGACCCTGGCCACCCAAGTCTCCAACCTCACAGAACAGGTTCACCATCTCCGCCTCGATCCACCGGCCACTTCCAGGGCTTTCGAATCTCCGGAGCCCAGAATCAATAACCCGCCGTGTTACTCTGGGGAGCCCACTGAATGCCGCTCGTTCTTCACCCAGTGTGATATTGTGTTTTCTCTCCAGCCCAACACTTACTCCAGGAGCACTGCTCGTGTCGCCTACGTCATATCTCTCCTTACTGGACGGGCTCGTGAGTGGGGCATGGCAATCTGGGAGGCAAGGGCTGAGTGTACTAACCAGTATCAGGACTTTAAGGAGGAGATGATACGGGTTTTTGATCGATCTGTTTTTGGGGAGGAGGCTTCCAGGGCCCTGTCTTCCCTATGTCAAGGTAATCGATCCATAACAGACTACTCTATTGAGTTTCGCACTCTTGCTGCCTCCAGTGGCTGGAACGAGCCGGCTTTGCTCGCTCGTTTTCTGGAGGGTCTCCGCGCAGAGGTAAAGGATGAGATTCTCTCCCGGGAGGTTCCTTCCAGCGTGGATTCCTTGATTGAACTCGCTATTCGCATTGAGCGACGGGTTGATCTTCGTCACCGAGCTCGTGGAAAGGAGCTTGCGTTCTCCGTTGCCCCCCTCTCCGCATCACTACCATCTTCCTCTGCCGGCTCGGGTGCTGAGCCTATGCAGCTGGGAGGTATCCGCATCTCGACTAAGGAGAGGGAACGGAGAATCACCAACCGCCTCTGTCTCTATTGCGGTTCTGCTGGTCATTTTGTCACTTCATGTCCAGTAAAAGCCAGAGCTCATCAGTAAGCGGAGGGCTACTGGTGAGCGCTACTACTCCTGTCTCTCCTTCAAGATCCTGCACTACCTTGTCGGTCCATCTACGCTGGACCGGTTCGTCAGCTTCCTGCAGTGCCTTAATAGACTCTGGGGCGGAGGGCTGTTTTATGGACGAGACCTGGGCTCGGGAACATGACATTCCTCTCAGACTGTTAAGGGAGTCCACGGCCTTGTTCGCCCTGGATGGTAGTCCTCTCCCCAGGATTCAGCGTGAGACGCTACCTTTAACCCTCACTGTTTCTGGTAATCATAGCGAAACCATTTCTTTTTTAATTTTTCGTTCACCTTTTACACCTGTTGTTTTGGGCCATCCCTGGCTAGTTTGTCATAATCCTTCCATTAATTGGTCTAGTAATTCTATCCTCTCCTGGAACGTCTCTTGTCATGTGAAATGTTTAATGTCTGCTATCCCTCCTGTTTCCTCTGTCTCTTCTTCACAGGAGGAGCCTGGTGATTTGACAGGGGTGCCGGAGGAATATCACGATCTGCGCACGGTGTTCAGTCGGTCCAGGGCCACCTCTCTTCCCCCACACCGGTCGTATGATTGTAGTATTGATCTCCTTCCGGGAACCACTCCCCCCCGGGGTAGACTATACTCTCTGTCGGCTCCCGAACGTAAGGCTCTCGAAGATTATTTGTCTGTAGCTCTTGCCGCCGGTACCATAGTCCCCTCCTCCTCTCCCGCCGGAGCGGGGTTTTTTTTGTTAAGAAGAAGGACGGGTCCCTGCGCCCCTGCATAGATTATCGAGGGCTGAATGACATAACAGTGAAGAATCGTTATCCGCTTCCTCTTATGTCTTCAGCCTTCGAGATCCTGCAGGGAGCCAGGTTTTTCACTAAGTTGGACCTTCGTAACGCTTACCATCTCGTGCGCATCAGGGAGGGGGACGAGTGGAAGACGGCGTTTAACACTCCGTTAGGGCACTTTGAATACCGGGTTCTTCCTTTCGGCCTCGCTAACGCTCCAGCTGTCTTTCAGGCATTAGTCAATGATGTCCTGAGAGACATGCTGAACATCTTTGTTTTCGTTTACCTTGACGATATCCTGATTTTTTCACCGTCACTCCAGCACGTTCGACGTGTCCTCCAGCGCCTTTTAGAGAATTGTCTTTTTGTGAAGGCTGAGAAGTGCTCTTTTCATGCCTCCTCCGTCACATTTCTCGGTTCTGTTATTTCCGCTGAAGGCATTAAGATGGATCCCGCTAAGGTCCAAGCTGTCATTGATTGGCCCGTCCCTAAGTCACGCGTCGAGCTGCAGCGCTTTCTCGGCTTCGCGAACTTCTATCGTCGTTTCATCCGTAATTTCGGTCAGGTGGCAGCTCCTCTCACAGCCCTTACTTCTGTCAAGACGTGCTTTAAGTGGTCCGTTTCCGCCCAGGGAGCTTTTGATCTCCTCAAGAATCGTTTTACATCCGCACCTATCCTTGTTACACCTGACGTCACTAGACAGTTCGTTGTCGAGGTTGACGTGTCAGAGGTGGGCGTGGGAGCCATTCTTTCTCAGCGCTCCCTCTCTGACGACAAGGTCCACCCTTGCGCGTATTTTTCTCATCGCCTGTCGCCGTCGGAACGTAACTATGATGTGGGAAACCGCGAACTGCTCGCCATCCGCTTAGCCCTAGGCGAATGGCGACAGTGGTTGGAGGGGGCGACCGTTCCTTTTGTCGTTTGGACTGACCATAGGAACCTTGAGTACGCCAGGAGGCGCTCGGTGAGTGGGGGGGTACTGTCATGTATTGTCATGTTGTGTCTTGTTTCTGTCCTTTCCCTTCACCCTGTCTCCCTCTGCTGGTCGTTATTAGGTTACCTTTTCTCCCCCTCTTTCCCCCAGCTGTTCCTTGTCTCCTCCTAACTACCTCGTCACCCCTTTTCCCACCTGTTCCCTTTTTCCCTCTGATTAGTCCTCTATATCTCTCTCTGTTTTTGTTCCTGTCTTTGTCGGATTCTTGTTTGTGTTTTTCATGCCTGAACCAGACTATCGTCATGTTTGCTGCAACCTTGTCCTGTCCTGTCGGAATCTGCCGGTCCATCTGAGCCTACCTATGTTTTGTTATTAAAGAAGTTCTGTTTACGTTAATTCGCTTTTGGGTCCTCATTCACCACCGTAACAATATCAGTTCTATATCTATGAGTGTACCCATAGATAATATATCAGTTCTATATCTATGAGTGTACCCATAGACAATATATCAGTTCTATATCTATGAGTGTACCCATAGATAATATATCAGTGCTATATCTATGAGTGTACCCATAGACAATATATCAGTTCTATATCTATGAGTGTACCCATAGACAATATATCAGTTCTATATCTATGAGTGTACCCATAGACAATATATCAGTTCTATATCTATGAGTGTACCCATAGATAATATATTAGTTCTATATCTATGAGTGTACCTATAGACAATATATCAGTTCTATATCTATGAGTGTACCCATAGACAATATATCAGTTCTATATCTATGAATGTGCCCATAGACAATATATCAGTTCTATATCTATGAGTGTGCCCATAGACATATCAGTTCTATATCTATGAGTGTACCCATAGACAATATATCAGTTCTATATCTATGAGTGTGCCCATAGACAATATATCAGTTCTATATCTATGAGTGTGCCCATAGACAATATATCAGTTCTATATCTATGAGTGTACCCATAGACAATATATCAGTTCTATATCTATGAGTGTACCCATAGACAATATATCTAGATAATATATCAGTTCTATATCTATGAGTGTACCCATATACAATATATCAGTTCTATATCTATGAGTGTACCCATAGACAATATATCAGTTCTATATCTATGAGTGTACCCATAGACAATATATCTAGATAAAATATCAGTTCTATATCTATGAGTGTACCCATTGATAATATATCAGTTCTATATCTATGAGTGTAACCATAGATAATATATCAGTTCTATATCTATGAGTGTACCCATAGACAATATATAAGTTCTATATCTATGAGTGGACCAGTCAGATTGCCGCGTTCAGAGGTTATATGCCCCTTATAGGAATTAGCCTGTATTTCTAATTGTGATTTTCATATAGACCGAGTACTTGGTATGCCACAGTTACAGCCGTATTGACTTTCTGCAGGTAGCCCTCCTTCCTCCTCCTCTTGACTCCAGTTGAAATATGTGAGCTCTCTCCGTGGTATAATTGATTAGAATTCAGTGGCTTGCAGCAGCAACACTATCGATGTTGTTAAACCTTCCTCACCAGAACATTTTTGTCAAAACTCGCCTCTTTTTCTAGTTTTTCATTCATTTAAATGATATAGAAGGATTGATTTCCTCAGCGAGATAAATTGCTAAACTATGTCCACATTACACAAAGCAGGCATACATAGCAGGCATAACTTTGCCTCTAGCAACTTCCATACTCTAACTGTGCATCCCAAATGACAACCTATTCCCTATATAGTGCACTACTTTTGACCAGAGCCCTATCAAAAGTAGTGCACTACTGTATATAGTGAATAGGGTGCCATTTGGGACGCAGCTGAACAGATGTAGATTGTTGGCTATGTTGTGAAGATCAGTAGAAACCAGCTGATTGATGAGCAGTGTTTGTTGGTAAATTATCACCAGTGTGATATGCTGGCATAATGGTTATCGCTGCCTTTCTCCTAACATAGACATAATGATAAGAGGCTGACAGGCAGCTTAAAGGACAATTCCACCCCCAAACTATCTTTTGGTGATTGTTTCATTAGTCTATTGTTGACATAGTGCCAAAACGTTTTGCTTGTCAGCTATCAAGTTTTCAAGATATGTAACTTTCAAAGTACAGAAACCATCCCATCATATGAAGCAAAACGCAGCATCATATGAAGCAAAACGCAGCATCATATGATGCAAAATGCATCATACGGGGATGATTTCTGTATTTTGAAAGTTACATATCTTGAAAACTTGATTGATGACAAGCAAAACATTTTGGGACTATGTCAACAATAGACTAATTAAACAAATACCCAAAGCATATTTTTGGGTGGAGTTGTCCTTTAAATAAGAATGAATGCAGCCAAAACAATAGGGTGGGTGTGTCGTTTTTGTGTGTGTGCGTGCTTGAGGGAGTCTCCCATAGCCCTAAGCTTTGTTCATTCATCACTAACCCAAGCTTCATGTTCTCTGCTACAGACTCAGGCTGCGGTGATGTCGGAACGCTGTTTGGCCGCAAAGGGGAGATCCATTCTATGGGATTCCCAGATGCGTATCCCGGGAATCTTCACTGCTCCTGGAACATCACAGCTCCGGAAGGCTTCCTGGTCAAACTGCACGTCACAGACATGTCCGTCACGGGAGAGGCGGGCCAGTGTGGCGAAGACAAGCTTGTAGTTTCTGACAGCCTCCAGGCGCTTGGTAAGTTACAGCCTGTCCACCCAACCTGGATCCCCTGTTAATGTGTTATTATGGAGATCCAAAAATGGCTCCAAATGGTGTCATAGAGGACAGACACTTTTAGTTGTTTGTTGTTGTTGTTTGGTAAACTCAGATGGACCGTCCAAATTGCTCGTCGGTCTCTATGAAAGCCCCAAAATGGCACCCAGTGTATTCTCTGACAGCCATTAGTCCATTGATAAGACAAGCCACCCACAATACCCACCTACAGTATCTGTAGCCAAACGCCAAAATGGCTACCAGCCTCTAGTTTCTTGTTAGTAAGATGTGCCTGCCCATCCAAACTATGCCAAACCCCCAAATGGCGGCAGTGGGGGCCAGGCGATAACCTATGGACCCACTCCCCCTCGTATTTCCCAAACAAGCTGTTTGTCAACTGAGGGACACACACACACATACACACAACAAACAAATCAAGTAGCAAGAGACAGCAGATAAGCATATGCTGAGCAGAATGTGCCCCGTTGCTTGAAATGAAAAGGGGGGGGGGGGACTTTGACTCCTGGACAGAGCGCCAAGCACCAAGCTAGGCTAGTATGCTGAGTGTGCCAGTGCCTGTCTCCTGTCCTCAGGGCAGTAAAGCTGTTGATTAGGATCTCTCCCCAGAGAAGGAGCGAGGCTAGGGAACTGTAAATGTGACCTCCTTGTTATTCACATCAGAAAGCTGGAGTCTGATAGTTTTATCTCTGGCACAACACTCTGTAGCAGAGGTAGAGTGGAGACAATTACACCTGCGGGGGGTGTGTGTGTGTGTGTGTGTGTGTGTGTGTGTGTGTGTGTGTGTGTGTGTGTGTGTGTGTGTGTTAAGTTGAGAGTGGGGGGCAGAAAGAAAGGAAACAGCTTTGTTTCTGCGTTAAAGAAGACCTGGAAGACGCTGAAGTCGTAAACTCAGCATTTTAGAACCTAACACCATCCAAAGAACACTATTTAGTGCTCTGGGGTGAAGTTTCCCCGAGGTACAGATCTAGGATCAGCTTTACCTCCCCCAATCCTAACCTTAAGCATTAGTGAGGAAATGTTTTAACTGACCCACATCTAGGTGCAACTTCTCCCTACACCCTATTCAGTGTGGTATTCAAGCTGATGTCAAAACATTTAGGATGACAGATATTTCGCTCTCCTTCCGTGTGTGTGTGTGTGTTTATGTGCACGTGCATGTGCGTGTGTGTGCGTGTGTGTGTGTGTGGGGGGGTGTGTGTGAGCAACGGTCAGTTCCTTCCTCACCAGAGGTCTCTGTCGGAGCTCTAACTGTCAGAACAGGCGCAACCCCCTGCCAGGGGGAGCAGGGCTCAGCAGGAGGGCATGGTTGGCCCCTGACTGCACACATTAAACCTAACAAGTACAGGAGCAAAACACCAGGCTGCCATTGTACGTGCTTCAGTTGGTGCTGTGTCATTTCAGAACTCTGATCTCCTTCATTTAAAAAATCTATAGTTACTGAGGTAGCGTAGGGAGTAGTAGATGTTGAAAGTGGAGGAGTATGTTTTCTGAGATGTTGTGCCCTTAGACCTTTAGGTGACGTGAAACCATTTGATTGATGTGTCTTATTTTTCAAGGTTATATTTACATTATGACTAACATGTTCTTTATCGATGAGAAGACCGTGCCTCATCAGAAATCTGTCTGTTCTCTGTAATGTCTATTGAATGTCTAATTATTCCATATCTTTGCTAGACCAACATTGGTATGCATGGAAATTAACATTTGTGTATTTGAAATTCTGGTTACTACTCTTATGTTTCTATATTAGTAATAGGACCCTCTCCCTCTCCCTCTCCCTCTCCTCCGATCCAATACTCCTAATTTCCGTTCCTTCTCCATCCCAGGCACACACTGTGGCTACGTCCTTCCCCCTGTGGTGGTCAGTGCCAATAACAAGATGTCCCTGAGCTTCCTGTCCGACTCACGTCTCTCTGACCGAGGCTTCTCCGCCAAGTGGGAGGCCGTGTATCCTGAGGACATTGCCGGTAATAATCCCAGCTTTCTCCGCTTACACACACACACACATTCACACAAACACATGCACACGAACGTGCACACACATGCGCATGCACATGCAAACGTGCACACATGTGAATCTGTACGCACACACACAAACACAGACACACACACACACACCTGAGGCACCTTACATCGCTGAGGCAGCTCCACTACTAATAATGACCGGCCATAAAATGAACTTTAGATTCCCAGTGCGTATTTATGACAGGAGCAACGTCATAGAACGAGAAGTATGAGTGGTAAGCACTGAGAAAGCACAGGTCAGGGTACACTGGTCAAACGAGGGAAAATGCTTTGATCATGATTATAATTGATCTATCAGAGGGCTTGACATTTCAGTTGGGAAAGGGGTGAGGAGGTCTGAAGGAGGAGTTGTTTTTTGTTAAGTCATTCATTCTGATGTGGTAGCTTTAATGTTTTCAACTGCTGTTTTACCTTGGCGTTTTCTGGCGTTATACTACAGTTTTTTTTGAGTAGATCAGACATTTCAGTTTATGGATGTCGACACCCAAGGTTTTGGACGTCGACACCCACATTTAAAGAGATATCAATATGTATGTAAAGTGGATGCATTAAACGTTTATTTCTGTTACAAACTCCACGGACCCGCTCCATCTGAGTAAACACACATACACTCCATCTTTAAATAAATAGGGAGAGCCAGATACCAGGGCTGATCGACCAGCTACATTAGGGTGTATTGCATAGGCTTGCACTGGCTGTTTATCACTGTGACACACTGTGCTTACTGCTGAGTAAATTCTACTCTGCTCTCTGGCTAATGTTGAGGAGGCTGCAGCTCATCTACTCTAATCTGTTTATATCCCGTCTGCCCACTATCATCATTCAGACACACACCCACACAAGGACGCATGCATGCACTTACACACACACGCACTGACCCATGAATGGGCAAACGCACACGCACACACACACACATGCACAGTATGTACACACACTAACCCCCACCTTCATTCCACAGCGATCCAGGGATGCGGAGGGGCCTCCCATGAGTTAAAAGGGGTTATTAAGTCTCAGAACTGGCCTATGAACTACAAGGCGGCCAGTGAGTGCATGTGGAGTGTGGAGGTGCCCAAAGGGAAGACCATAACTCTGACGTTCACCCACTTCGACGTGGAAGCCAAGGACATTTTCACTTCCAAATGCTTGGATAACGTGGTGGCGTATGACATCTATAATGACGGAGCTGAGAGTACAAAACACAGTGAGTACAAATATGGTGATTTTAAACATTTGATTGAATAGTGCTGCAGCTTGTGTACCATCAGCACATTGTTACCCAATTTTATGAAAGGTTATTTATAAATAAAATGATAAGTTACAGAGTAGTAGTAGTAGTAGTAGCACTAGTAGTAGTAGTAGTGGTAGTAGTAGTAGCAGCACTAGTAGCAGTAGTAGTAGAAGCAGTAGTAGTAGTAGTAGCACTAGTAGCAGTAGTAGCAGTAGTAGCAGCACTAGTAGCAGTAGTAGTAGAAGCAGTAGTAGTAGTAGTAGCACTAGTAGTAGTAGTAGTGGTAGTAGTAGTAGCAGCACTAGTAGCAGTAGTAGTAGTAGCAGTAGTAGTAGTAGCAGCACTAGTAGCACTAGTAGTAGTGGTAGTAGTAGTAGTAGTAGTAGCAGCACTAGTAGCACTAGTAGTAGTGGTAGTAGTAGTAGTAGCAGCACTAGTAGCAGTAGTAGTAGAAGCAGTAGTAGTACAGATGTAGAATCTTAATTTGAGCCAGATTGTTATGAAAATGAAGTCACTAGTAGCAGCACTAGTAGCACTAGTAGTAGCACTAGTAGCAGCACTAGTAGTAGTACTAGTAGCAGCAGTAGTAGCAGTAGTAGTAGTGGTAGCAGCATTAGTAGTAGTAGCAGTAGTAGCAGCAGTAGTAATAGCAGTAGCAGCAGCATTAGTAGTAGTAGTAGTAGCTGTAGTAGTAGTAGTAGCAGTAGTAGAAGTAGCAGTAGTAGTAGTACTATTAGTAGTAGTAAAAGTAGAAGTAGCAGTTGTAGCAGCAGCATTAGTAGTAGCAGTAGTAGTAGTTGTAGCAGTAGTAGAAGTAGCAGTAGTAGTAGTACTATTAGTAGTAGTAGTAGTAGTAGAAGTAGTAGTACTATTAGTAGTAGTAGTAGTAGTAGTAGAAGTAGCAGTAGTAGAAGTAGCAGTAGTAGTAGTACTATTAGTAGTAGTAGTAGTAGTAGAAGTAGCAGTAGTAGTAGTACTATTAGTAGTAGTAGTAGTAGTAGTAGTAGAAGTAGCAGTAGTAGTAGAAGCATCTGATGTTGTTGTTTTTACTTACCAGGTCCATGGTGTGGTGACCAACTTCCAGCCACCATCACAACTAAGGGCAACAAGTTGGTGATGCGTTTCCATACTGACTTCTTCGTGGAGGCTAAAGGTTTCAGAGCCTACTGGACTACAGACACCACCCAGCCTGTTCCCACTGAACCCCCTATACAGCCTAACCCCTGGGACAACATCACTGTAGGTAGGTACCTAACCCTTACCCAGCCTGTTCCCACTGAGGCCCCTATACAGCCCAAACCTTAGGACAACATCACTGTAGGTAGGTACCTAACCCTTACCCAGCCTGTTCCCACAGAGCCCCCTATACAGCCCAACCCCTGGGACAACATCACTGTAGGTACCTAACCCTTACCCAGCCTATTCCCACAGAGCCCCCTATACAGCACCACCCCTGGGACAACATCACTGTAGGTAGGTACCTAACCCTTACCCAGCCTGTTCCCACAGAGCACCCTATACAGCCCAACCCCTGGGACAACATCACTGTAGGTAGGTACCTAACCCTTACCCAGCCTGTTCCCACTGAGGCCCCTATACAGCCCAACCCCTGGGACAACATCACTGTAGGTACCTAACCCTTACCCAGCCTGTTCCCACTGAGGCCCCTATACAGCCCAACCCCTGGGACAACATCACTGTAGGTAGGTACCTAACCCTTACCCAGCCTGTTCCCACTGAGGCCCCTATACAGCCCAAACCTTAGGACATCATCACTGTAGGTAGGTACCTAACCCTTACCCAGCCTGTTCCCACTGAGGCCCCTATACAGCCCAACCCCTGGTACAACATCACTGTAAGTATGTACAGTGCCTTCAGAAAGTATTCAGATCCCTTTACGTTTTCAGCATGTTGCTACGTTTACAGCCCTATTCTAAAATTGATTGATTAAATGTATTTAAAAAAAATCCTCAGCAATCTATACACAATACCACATAATAACAAAGTGAAAACAGGTTTTGAGAATTTTTGCAAATGTATATAATATAGAAATAAACCCTTTGCTATGAGACAAGAAATTGAGCTCAGGTGCATCATGTTTCCATTGATCATCCTTGAGATGTTTCTACAACTTGATTTGGAGTTCACCTGTGGTAAAATCAATTGATTGGATATGATTTGGAAAGGCATACACCTGTCTATATAAGATCCCACAGTTGACAGTGCATGTCAGAGCAAAAACTAAGCCATGAGGTCAAAGGAATTGTCCGTAGAGCGCCGATACAGGTTTGTGTCGAGGCTCAGCTCTGGGGAAGGGTACTAAAACATTTCTGCAGCTTTGAAGTTGCCTAAGAACACAGTGGCCTCATCATTCTTAAATGGATGAAGTTTGGAACCAAATCAAATCAAATGTATTTATATAGCCCTTCGCACATCAGCTGATATCTCAAAGTGCTGTACAGAAACCCAGCCTAAAACCCCAAACAGCAAGCAATGCAGATGTTGAAGCACGTTGGCTAGGAAAAACTCCCTAGAAAGGCCAAAACCTAGGAAGAAACCTAGAGAGGAACCAGGCTATGAGGGGTGGCCAGTCCTCTTCTGGCTGTGCCGGGTGGAGATTATAACAGAACATGGCCAAGATGTTCAAATGTTCATAAATTACCAGCATGGTCAAATAATAGGTCTGGGACAGGTGCACGTCCGGTGAACAGGTCAGGATTCCATAGCCGCAGGCAGAACAGTTGAAACTGGAGCAGCAGCACGGCCAGGTGGACTGGGGACAGCAAGGAGTCATCATGCCAGGTAGTCCTGAGGCATGGTCCTAGGGCTCTTGTCCTCAGAGAGAGAGAAAGAAAGAGAGAAAGAGAGAATTAGAGAGAGCAGACTTAAATTCACACAGGACACCGGATAAGACAGGAGAAGTACACATAAACTACTGCAGCATAAATACTGGAGGCTGAGACAGGAGGGGTCAGGAGACACTGTGGCCCCATCCGATGATACCCCCAGACAGGGCCAAACAGGAAGGATATAACCCCACCCACTTCCGTACGGGCTTGGGAGAGACGAAGGTTGAAAGTCATGCGTCCTCCGACACACAACCCAACCAAGCCTGCTTCTTAACACAGCGCCATCCAACCCGGAAGCCAGCCGCACCAATGTGTCGGAGGAAACACCGTGCACCTGGCAACCTTGGTTAGCGCGCACTGCGCCCGGCCCGCCACAGGAGTCGCTGGTGCGCGATGAGACAAGGATATCCCTACCGGCTAACCCCTCCCTAACCCGGACGACGCTAGGCCAATTGTGCGTCACCCCACGGACCTCCCGGTCGCGGCCGGTTACGACAGAGCCTGAGCGCGAACCTAGAGTCTCTGGTGGCACAGCTGGCACTGCAGTACAGCGCCCTTAACCACTGCGCCACCCGGGAGGCCCTGTAACCCCACCCACTTTGTCGAAGCACAGCCCCCACACCACTAGAGGGATATCTTCAATCACCAACTTACCATCCTGAGACAAGGCCAAGTATAGCCCACAAAGATCTCCGCCACGGCACAACTCAAGGAGGGGCACCAACCCAGACAGGAAGATCACATCAGTGACTCAACCCACTCAAGTGACGCACCCCTCCTAGGGACGGGATGAAAGAGCACCAGTAAGCCAGTGACTCAGCCCCTGTAATAGGGTTAGAGGCAGAGAATCCCAGTCAGCAAGGGCGGTTCGTTGCTCCAGAGCCTTTCCGTTCACCTTCACACTCCTGGGCCAGACTACACTCAATCATATGACCCACTGAAGAGATGAGTCTTCAGTAAAGACTTAAAGGTTGAGACCAAGTCTGCGTCTCTCACATGGGTAGGCAGACCATTCCATAAAAATGGAGCTCTATAGGAGAAAGCTCTGCCTCCAGCTGTTTGCTTAGAAATTCTAGGGACAATTAGGAGGCCTGCGTCTTGTGACCGTAGCGTACGTGTAGGTATGTACGGCAGGACCAAATCAGAGAGATAGGTAGGAGCAAGCCCATGTAATGCTTTGTAGGTTAGCAGTAAAACCTTGAAATCAGCCCTTGCCTTGACAGGAAGCCAGTGTAGAGAGGCTAGCACTGGAGTAATATGATCATATGTTTTGGTTCTAGTCAGGATTCTAGCAGCCGTATTTAGCACTAACTGAAGTTAATTTAGTGCTTTATCTGGGTAGCTGGAAAGTAGAGCATTGCAGTAGTCTAACCTAGAAGTAACAAAAGCATGGATACATTTTTCTGCATCATTTTTGGACAGAAAGTTTCTGATTTTTGCAATGTTACGTAGATGGAAAAAAGCTGTCCTTGAAACAGTCTTGATATGTTCGACAAAAGAGAGATCAGGGTCCAGAGTAACGCCGAGGTCCTTCACAGTTTTATTTGAGACGACTGTACAACCATTAAGATTAATTGTCAGATTCAACAGAAGATCTCTTTGTTTCTTGGGACCTAGAACAAGCATCTCTGTTTTGTCCGAGTTTAAGAGTAGAACGTTTGCAGCCATCCACTTCCTTATGTCTGAAACACAGGTTTCGAGCGAGGGCAATTTTGGGGCTTCACCATGTTTCATTGAAATGTACAGCTGTGTGTCATCCGCATAGCAGTGAAAGTTAACATTATGTTTTCGAATGACATACCTAAGAGGTAAAATATATAGTGAAAACAATAGTGGTCCAAAAATGGAACCTTGAGGAACACCAAAATGTACAGTTGATTTGTCAGAGGACAAACCATTCACAGAGACAAACTGATATCTTTCCGACAGATAAGATCTAAACCAGGCCAGAACTTGTCTGTGTAGACCAATTTGGGTTTCCAATCTCTCCAAAAGAATGTGGTGATCGATGGTATCAAAAGCAGCACTAAGGTCTAGGAGCTCGAGGACAGATGCAGAGCCTCAGTCTGATGCCATTAAAAGTACTAAAACACTTGAGTGTCTCTCTTGATCCTAGGTCCTGGCAGAGTTGTGCAGAATCAGGACAACTGAGCTTTGAAGGAATACGCAGATTTAAAGAGCAGTCCTTAATTTGCTTTCTAATAATCATATTATTTTCCTCAAAGAAGTTCATGAATTTATTACTGCTGAAGTGAAAGCCATCCACAC
The DNA here is from genome assembly GCF_013265735.2 of Oncorhynchus mykiss. NCBI lineage: Eukaryota > Metazoa > Chordata > Actinopteri > Salmoniformes > Salmonidae > Oncorhynchus > Oncorhynchus mykiss. The sequence goes on from NC_048574.1 coordinate 69,079,140, forward strand.
TTCGGGAATAGTGCTTTTTAGTTAGCTTTGCGACAGTATCAAAAATACATTTTGGATTATTCTTATTTTCCCCAATTAAGTTGGAAAAATAGGATGATCGAGCAGCAGTAAGGGATCTTCAATGTTGCACGGTACTGTCTTTCCAAGCTAGACGGAAGACTTACAGTTTGGTGTGGCGCCATTTCCGTTCAAATTTTCTGGAAGCTTGCTTCAGAGCTCGGGTATTTTCTGTATACCAGGGAGCTAGTTTCTTATAAGAAATGTTTTTAGTTTTTAGGGGTGCAACTGCATCTAGGGTATTGCGCAAGGTTAAGTTGAGTTCCTCAGTTAGGTGGTTAACTGATTTTTGTCCTCTAGGAAGACTCTTCCTAGAACTGGCTGCCCGGCCAAACTGAGCAATCGGGGGAGAAGGGCCTTGGTCAGGGAGGTGACCGAGAAGCCGACTATCATTCTGACTGAGCTACAGAGTTCCTCTGCGGAGATGAGAGAAACTTCCAGAAGGGCAACAATCTCTGCAGCACTCCGCCAATCAGGCTTTCATGGTGGAGTGGCCAGACGGAAGCCACTCCTCAGTAAAAGGCACATGACAGCCCGCTTGGAGTTTGCCAAAAGTGACCTAAAGACTCTCAGACCATGAGAAACAAGATTCTCTGGTCTGATGAAACCAAGATTGAAATCTGGCACCATCCTTACGGTGGTGACAGGCAGGGACTGGGAGACTAGTCAGGATTTAGGGAAAGATGAATGGATCAAATTACAGAGAGATCCTTGATGAAAACCTGCGCGAGAGCGCTCAGGACCTCAGACTGGGGTGAACGTTCACCCTCCAACAGGACAACGACCCTAAGACCAAGTAACGCCCCCCAAAAGCCCTTCAGGTGGCCAGTCTGTAGAGTACAGTAGAATCCTGGGTTTATTTGCCCAGATGTGTAGTGCCCAGATGTGTAGTAAAACTAGATTATTTGTTGGAGCTGTAAACACTGTGGTACGTTCCAAATGGCACCCTATTCTCTATAGTGCATTGATTTTGACCGTTGTACGTTCCAAATGGCACCCTATTCTCTATAGTGCATTGATTTTGACCAGAGCCCAGTAGGGTTCCAGTCAAAATTAGTATACTATTATCTGTATAGGGAATAGGGTGCCATTTTAGGATGCAGACAGTGTAGTATGAAGTGCCCTTAGTGCAGCAGTTGCCCTCTGGTTGTCTCTTACCCTTTGCCCCATTCTTTACCCTTTGATGGGCCCCAGGTGGCCGGGCCCCTGCCAAGCCAATTGCTGAAATCGAGTTTTACAGATGGACTGTGCATCGTGCTGCCTCGGGGGGTGGGGGGGGGTTCTTCTCGGGCACAGCTGAGAGGAGAGGAAAGGAATAGGAGAGGAGAGGGGAGGAGATGACTATGGGAAAAATTCTTACTTCTATCAAAACAATAACCCTTTAGTCTTATCGCTGATGTCAGATAAGATAACAACTGTTCTGTCCTTTACTCTAGAATGGCCAACCACATGTGGCAAACCCGCCATTCCCCCCACCATCCACACCCGCATAGTCAATGGAGAGCCAGCCAACCCCCACTCCTGGCCCTGGCAGGTGTCCATGCAGGTGAGACACTGTCTGTCTAAACTCTATTTAGGGTCATTTAGATCCATCAAACACTGTTATTCTAGAATCAAATCCAAAATGGCTGCCTGGTTGCTAACATGTCTTAGGCATATACCCAGAACCAAGTCACGTGATTATGCATCAGGGAACATCACAAATGTGTCAACTTTTTTACAACAACAAGTGAATTCATTTACTCAACATCTCATCTCTCAAGGGCAATATCACCAATAGGTTTTGAATGAGATTCTCTGTTATCATGATGCAGCTACACTAGTCACAGGGACAAGACTTCTTTCAGATGGGACATGTTTGTTAATTGACATCATCATTACATGGGTCGGATTACACACACACCCTGAAACTGCACACGCGCGCGCACACACACACACACACACACACACACACACACACACACACACACTGCTAATAAAACTTAATGAGAAGGGGCCCTTCAACTCAACCCCATCATTATTTAAAACAACTTTGATTATATCAGAGGCATCGTCGTACACTATGCTTGTTTGTGCGTGTGGGTGGTTGTGTGTTTGCGCACTGTCTGTCCCACAGATTTGGCCTTTAGAAGACAAATAGGCACGACTGGCTCACTATTGATGGAATAGTTCAAACAAATGACATATTGGTTTCCTTGCCCTGTGAGCAGTCTAGGGACATGGCCCATAGCATGGATTGCTATCGTACCTTGTCCGTAGACTGCTTACAGGCTAAGGAAACCAACATGTCATTGAATAATTTGGGTGATCTATCACTTTAAAAGCTGATGTTTTATTTTACCCAGGTTTGGCCTAGCAGTCAGGAGACGCCCAAGTTCTTCCACACCTGCGGAGGAACTCTCATCCATAAGAACTGGGTTATGACAGCTGCCCATTGCTTCATACGGTGAATGAACTACAGGTTGAGTCCCAAATGGCACCCTATTTAGGGCACTACTTTTGACCAGGACCTATAGGGAATAGGGTGCCATTTGAGACGCATAGGCCCTGGTCAAAAGTAGTGAAATATATAGGGAAAAGGGTGCCATTTGGGACGTAGACACAGTGGCAGAATTACTAGAACAGACATTCTCATTCAAGTCAATGGTCCATTCCGTGTTGGGCGGTAATTCTATTCCTATAAATGTGCACTCCCCTCAACTGTGTCACAGGTACATATCACCGTACATGTAGGCCAGCATGTCTCTATGGTGTGCACAAAACAAGACAATTTTGGCATACATTTTTACCTTTTGAGATTTTAAAATGTACCTTTTACATTTGATTGAGCTGACACAGTGGTGTGAAATGTACCCAATGGTCATACTTAAGTAAATGTAAAGATAACTTAATAGAAAATTACTCAAGTAAAAGTGAAAGTCACCCAGTAAAATATTACTTGAGTAAAAGTCTAAAAGTATTTGGTTTTAAATGTACTTAAGTATCAAAAGTAAATGTAATTGCTAAAATATATTTAAGTATCAAAAGAAAAAGTAAAAGTATTAAATCATTTTACATTCCTAATATTAAGCACACTACAAAACTCAGACATAATTTACAAATGGAGCATTTGTGTTTAGTGAGTCTGCCAGATAAGAGGCAGTAGTGATGACCAGGGATGTTTTCTTGATGTTCTTGAATTGGAAAATGTTCCTACCCTGCTGCTAAGCATTCGGAATGTAACAAGTACTTGTGGGTGTCAAGGAAAATGTATAGATTAAAAAGTACATTATTTTCTTTAGGAATGTAGTGGAGTAAAACTAAAAGTTGTCAAAAAAATCTATACTAAAGGTACAGCTACCCCAAAAAAACGACTTAAGTAGTACTTGGGACTTGTACTTTACACCACTGAGCTGACATTACGTAATATTGTTCTGTGTCATGTGAAGTAAACAAAACAGAAAAGTATTTTTAGACCATGAAAGTTGAGAAAATGTCCCTCCCTGTGTCTGGAGCCTATTATCGTAATGCAGACAGGCAGTTCTTTGGGACGCCTATGCCTCTGTCTGTCACAACCATTACCAAGGTCCTTATCTAAGACTTGTTACAGGGCTGGTGCTGGGTCTTGTTAGTCCAATGAATGTCTCCAACTGTGTATAATGACCCACAGAGTTAATTCTGCCCTGTCACAGAGAACCATGCTGATAGATAGGAATTGATGGTATGCTGCTATTGCCAGCGAACTCTGTACACTGTAGGTTTTTCTGTCGGTTGGTGGTTGGTTTTGTACATAGAAATAGATCCTTTAAAGTGTATATTCCCAAGTCAAATCATTCAATTTCTATGATGTAGTTATGGGTGGTTATGTTAAGGAGGATGTCTGCATCAGTGTGTGTGTTTATACAATGAGTGCACTAAACATTAGGATCTATGTGACTCTCACTCTCTGCAGGTACGCTGACGAGCTCCAGCGCTGGAAAATGTGCCTGGGCAAACACAACCTGACGTTCACAGAAGACACGGAGCGCTGCTTCGGCGTGACGGGCATCTACCGCCACGAGGGCTTCAAGTACCCCACGTTGCCCACGGTGGAGTTCGACATCGCCCTCGTCAGGCTGGGTGGGGAAGTGACCCCCAGCGATCAGATCTCCTACTCCTGCCTGCCCTCCCTGGAGGAGGTCCTGGAGGGGGGCAAGAAGTGTTACGCCACCGGCTGGGGAGATGAGACTGGTGAGGGGTTTGGGACGTCCACGATTTCCTGTGACCTCTTTTGTCTCATATGAGTATTTGGATGCGTCCCAAATTCCACCCTATTCCCTATATAGAGCCCTATGGGCCCTGGTCAAAAGTAGCACACTGCATAGGGAATAGGGTGCCATTTGGGACACAGGCGTTGTGTAGTGAACATACAATCAATGTTATGCCATCGGCTGTGGAGATGAAGACTGGTGAGGGCTTGAGATGTTTTGTGATGTCTGCCATTTATTGTGACTCCTATTGGAGGACACCATGATATTGGAGGGGTAGCCCAGACCAGCGCCTATCAACCCAACACCTTATGCTGTGATCCAAATCTCTTGACGAGGTTGCTAGGGGTTGGGTTAAGGGTGCTACAATATGCATTGTGTAGATACAGTGCCTTGCGAAAGTATTTGGCCCCCTTGAACTTTGCGACCTTTTGCCACATTTCAGGCTTCAAACATATAGATATAAAACTGTATTTTTTTGTGAAGAATCAACAAGTGGGACACAATCATGAAGTGGAACGACATTTATTGGATATTTCAAACTTTTTTAACAAATCAAAAACTGAAAAATTGGGCGTGCAAAATTATTCAGCCCCTTTAAGTTAATACTTTGTAGCGCCACCTTTTGCTGCGATTACAGCTGTAAGTCGCTTGGGGTATGTCTCTATCAGTTTTGCACATCGAGAGACTGAATTTTTTTCCCATTCCTCCTTGCAAAACAGCTCGAGCTCAGTGAGGTTGGATGGAGAGTATTTGTGAACAGCAGTTTTCAGTTATTTCCACAGATTCTCGATTGGATTCAGGTCTGGACTTTGACTTGGCCATTCTAACACCTGGATATGTTTATTTTTGAACCATTCCAATGTAGATTTTGCTTTATGTTTTGGATCATTGTCTTGTTGGAAGACAAATCTCCGTCCCAGTCTCAGGTCTTTTGCAGACTCCATCAGGTTTTCTTCCAGAATGGTCCTGTATTTGGCTCCATCCATCTTCCCATCAATTTTAACCATCTTCCCTGTCCCTGCTGAAGAAAAGCAGGCCCAAACCATGATGCCGCCACCACCATGTTTGACAGTGGGGATGGTGTGTTGCTGTGTTGCTTTTACGCCAAACATAACGTTTTGCATTGTTGCCAAAAAGTTCAATTTTGGTTTCATCTGACCAGAGCACCTTCTTCCACATGTTTGGTGTGTCTCCCAGGTGGCTTGTGGCAAACTTTAAACAACACTTTTTATGGATATCTTTAAGAAATGGCTTTCTTGGTAGATTTGCAGTGGTCTGATACTCCTTCCATTTCAATATTATCGCTTGCACAGTGCTCCTTGGGATGTTTAAAGCTTGGGAAATATTTTTGTATCCAAATCCGGCTTTAAACTTCTTCACAACAGTATCTCGGACCTGCCTGGTGTGTTCCTTGTTCTTCATGATGCTCTCTGCGCTTTTAACGGACCTCTGAGACTATCACAGTGCAGGTGCATTTATACGGAGACTTGATTACACACAGGTGGATTGTATTTATCATCATTAGTCATTTAGGTCAACATTGGATCATTCAGAGATCCTCACTGAACTTCTGGAGAGAGTTTGCTGCACTGAAAGTAAAGGGGCTGAATAATTTTGCACGCCCAATTTTTCAGTTTTTGATTTGTTAAATAAGTTTGAAATATCCAATAAATGTCGTTCCACTTCATGATTGTGTCCCACTTGTTGTTGATTCTTCACAAAAAAATACAGTTTTATATCTTTATGTTTGAAGCCTGAAATGTGGCAAAAGGTCGCAAAGTTCAAGGGGACCGAATACTTTCGCAAGGCACTGTAAGTGGGATACAGTCAGAGCAAGATATTAGGATTGTGACCTAATTTTGCTGTCAGAAAAAAACATATGACTCTTCCCTTCCACAAATATATACAAGCACGTACAAGTTACAACAAAATACAACAATCCATCCAACCACCATAATTCATTCCTTGACCAGTTTTCCTATTTCCATACTGCCAATCCTGGTTCCAGTTCTTCCGGTGCTTTCACCCCCTCTGTTGGTTAACAATTGAAAATACATCCACTGAATTTCAACGTTGATCTCGCTGTACGCGTCTTTGGCTGCGTTCACACAGGCAGCCCAATTCTGTTCTTTTTTTGGTTCACTAATTGGTCTTTTGACCAATCACATCAGATCTTTTCAAATCAGCTCTTTTTCAGAGCTGATCTGATACCAACTAGTGAAAAAAAGATCGCAATTGGGCTGCCTGTGTAAACACAGCCTTTGTTTTCTATGAAAAAGCATCTAAAAAGGATTAGTCTAAAATAAATGTCAAGCACTATCAGTTGATAACAATAAATTAACTGGAGCAACTCATTTATTTTTAATCAGGAGATTCCATGAATACCAAAGTAGCTGAGGACCAAACAATAAATTAACCAGTTATATATTTTTTAATCAGGTGATTCCATGAATACCAAAGTATCTGAGGACCAAACAATAAATTAACCGGTTCTATCTTTTTTAATCAGGTGATTCCATGAATGCCAAAGTGGCTGAGGACCAAACAATAAATTAACCGGTTCTATCTTTTTTAATCAGGTGATTCCATGAATGCCAAAGTGGCTGAGACCCTGAACCAGGTGGCCCTGCCGGTGGTGCCCTTCAACACCTGTAAGAAGCTGGACTACTGGTGGTTCCAGGTCAAGACCTCCATGATCTGCATGGGCTACACCTTGCCTGACGAGCTCAAGTCTGTCTGTCAGGTACACAAGTGGGATATATACCCGCATAGTATTATACTGTATAATGCAAAAAATTATCCATTGACTTATGCAGTGATTACATGATACAAAAAAACGATTTGATTAATTTTGTCATGGTTGTGTTGATGATGTCATCAATATGAAGTGCTGTTGACCATCGCCATGTGACACAGGGGGATTCGGGTGGTCCCCTGGTGTGCCAGGACTCTGCCAACGCTCCCTGGGAGGTGCACGGCATCACCAGCTTTGGTCCCAATGGCTGCATCATGGACAAGAAACCCTCTGTGTTCACCCGTGCCTCGGCCTACATCCCCTGGATGGAGAATGTCATCCGCAGGGACATGTACAAACAGCACAGTAGGTTATTTATTTAACCTTTATTTAACTAGGCAAGTCAGTTAGGAACAAATTCTTATTTACAATGACATCCTACCCCAGCCAAACCCTAACCTGGACGACGATTGGCCAATTGTGCGCCGCCCAATGGGACTCCCAATCATGGCCGGTTGTGATACAGCCTGGAATCAAACCAGGCTCTGTAGTGACACCTCTAGCACTGAGATGCAGTGCCTGCGACTGCACTGCCACTCGAGAACTGGTTCCAACCGGTCTAAATCGGTTTCTAATATCAAGCTTTTTGGTTGATTTGGAGTGGCGTGACATCTTTTTTTTCCTGCTCCTCTCTCGCTCTCTCTCTCTCTCTCTCTCTCCGACTCCCCTCTTTCTCTTTCCCTCTCTCTCTTTCCGACTCCCCTCTTTCTCTCTTTGTCCCTTCCTGTCCTCCCTTCAACTTACTTCCCATCCCCTCTCCTCCTCTCTTTGTAGCATCTGGCTGCGGCGGGCCAAAGGACATGGCTGGCGAGAGCGGCGTGTTGTCCAGCATGGGGCACCCGGGCAGCTACAGTAACGGTGCCCACTGCCAGTGGCACATCAAGGTGCCCGACGGTAAACTGGTCCACCTGCACTTCCACAACTTCTCCCTGGAGGACACCCAGCTGTGTCTCAACGACAAGGTCACCATCAACGACAGCTTAGCCAGCCTAGGTAGTACAGCCGTATGTAAGGGTCTTTGGTGTGTGTGGGAGGAGGGGGGGTAGGTGATATGTGCGTGAGCACACACACCCTGTCTGACGATTAATTTGCGGGGTCACTTGTGTCTGATAAATGAGATTACTGTGTGCGTTATTGTGTCTCACCTCAAACACGTCAATGTCATTACTTTCCAATATGATTAAGAGTAAATGACATTTCAGAGTCAAGTTGTTTGCTCTGGCAGCCGTACAACTGACTGGAAGGCAAGATGAAACACTGTGACAAGAAAGCTGTAACAGAGAATGCTCTTGTCTCTTCAACAACTGATATGCTTTGTCAGCCAGGACACGTATTGATGGACTTGATAATAGGGTAGTTGAATATCATTAATCACAGTAGACAGATTACTGTCGTTATCATAATGACAGTTGTAGATTAAGGCCCAGGAGACATTGTTTGCACAAAAAGATTCCCGAACAATGTTTGATTAGCCTTTGAAACCCTTGATTTGTCTCATATCAGAAGAAAGATCTTGCTTCTCTCTATCCTGTCAGTACATATGAAGGAGAGGAGACCAATTAAGTGATGCACTGCATGCCTCCTTATGACCCCTTAATGTATCTTTATAACCTCACCACGTCACCTTATAACCTCCTTATGTCTCCTTTGTAGGTACCTACTGCAGTCACATTCCCCCTCAGGACCTAGTGAGTATCGGTGACAGACTGAGCCTCTATTTCACCTCCAACAACAAGGTGGTGGACACCGGCTTCAGGGCCTCCTGGAAGGCTGTGGACCCCAGCCAGGGTGAGTGGAGCTGGGCTTCAGGGCCTCCTGGAAGGCTCTGGACCCCAGCCAGGGTGCCTCTAAGCACAGTTCTAGGATCAGCACCATTAGCAACAGTCCTTATGTGAACATTCACCATACGAGCCATGGCGGAATACATATCTGACTTCAGATCACTGCTTAGGCGCACCTTCAGTTTCACCACTAAGCCTAACAACAAAAAATGTTGTTGTTGAATTTTACCCCCTTTTTCTCCCCAATTTCGTAGTATCCAATTATTAGTAGTTACTATCTTGTCTCATCGCTACCACTCACGTACAGGCTCGGGAGAGACGAAGGTCGAAAGTCATGCGTCCGCCGAAACACAACGCAACCAAGCCGCACTGCTTCTTAACACAGCGCGCATCAAACCCGGAAGCCAGTCGCACTAATGTGTCGGAGGAAACACCGTGCACCTGGCGACCCTGGTTAGTGCGCACTGCACCCGGCCCGCCACAGGAGTCGCTGGTGCGCGATGAGACAAGGATATCCCTACCGGCCAAACCCTCCCTATCCGGACGACGCTAGGCCAATTGTGCGTCGCCCCACGGACCTCCCAGTCGCAGCCGGCTGCGACAGAGCCTGGGTGCGAACCCAGAGTCTCTGGTGGCACAGCTAGCGCTGTGATGCAGTGCCCTAGACCACTGCGCCACCTGGGAGGCCAGCCTAACATTCTTATGGATTTACACAAAGTCTTTACACACAGACTCTCCCCACCCTCCTCTCTCCCACTTCCTCCTACAGCTTCATGTGGAGGTGTCTTCAGCAGTGAGCAGGGAGAACTCACCTCTCCCAACTGGCCTAACAACTACCTAGACCAGGCTGTGTGTACCTGGCGTATCTCCATCCCCTCAGCTTCGAACATCCACATTGTCTTCACCCATTTTGAGGTGCAGGCCGTGAACCAGCTGGGACAGTGTGTGGACTACGTGGAGATCTACGGTGGAGCAGGGTTGACCTCACAAGGTTGGTACCATAGCGATAACACTATAGAGATGCCATTGAAGTATAATTCATAGAGGATATTTTGTTGGATTTCTGCGAACTGCTGTGGATTCAAGTTACAAATTGTAATTTTTTCAAGGGTGCATTACTTTGATCAATGTAACTAAGTACAGTATATGTGATAAATCTACATTACTTCAATAATACTTTTCTTGTTTGTGATTTTTTACCTGTGCAGATCGCTTCTGTGGCTTTGCGCCGCCCGCTGAGGTTACTGTCGTCGGCAACACGGCTGTGGTCCGTTTCCTCAGCAACAAAGCCAATGTGGAGAAGGGTTTCCGTGGTTACTGGACCACTGATCCCAACTTGTTCCCCACTCTGCCTCCCCCTCCCGCTAACCCATGGGACAACATCACTATCAGTAAGTACAACCACTGGTTAACCACAGATCGAGGATCAGATTACCCTGACGCAAATCCTAACATGAACCATTAAGGGGAATAAAAATATCTGACCGTAGATCTGTGGCAAATGCAGATTGAAGACCATTTTACTGAGAATGTGTTTTTCTATGATTGTGTTTTGCTTTTCGTGTATTGATGTGAATATTGATGTGTGTATTGATGTGTATACAGGGCTCATCTGTAAAAGTGACCTTGGTCTCAGCATGACTCTCTGTCAAAACTAAACTAAAAATGGCCAACTTCTATCTTCTCATGGGAAGTTCATCTGGACAACTGCTATGTTTACCACAGAGACATTGTCTCTAGGTACATCAATTGGAGCCTTGCCAGCTCAACCAGACTTCAGTTATAAGTGGCTATCCCTTTCCAACAGCACGGTGACATTTCCCACTGACTGACACTTTGAAAAGACTTTCATGAGTACCTTTTTATTAACTGTATATTGACCTGTCTCTCTTCTTCCTATAGGCTGGCCTGAGACGTGTGGCAGCCCTGCTGTACCCCCCAGTAGTGCCACCTTGAGAGTGGTCAACGGGGTAGAGGCTGTGCCCCACTCCTGGCCCTGGCAAGTCTCCATGCAGGTGAGGCCTGGGTTAGTGTGTATGTGTGTGTGTGCAACCGCGTATGTGCAGGACTTATTTGCAACTAGTGCCTACATGCATGTGTGGGCGTGTAATCATGTATGTTGATGAATCTCTCTCTCTTCAGGCCAGTCCGTTTAATCCCATCCCCTACATGCATGGCTGTGGAGGCTCCCTGATCCACAAGCAATGGGTCCTGACGGCCGCTCACTGCTTCATGGCGTAAGCACATACACACACACACCTCACATTAACACATTATTCTATCCAATCCCAAAATGTGCGTAATAATAGAAACTCCCTTTAACTTTCTAACCTTAACCAAAAATCCCTTCTCCACCGACCCCATCCAGGCCTCTGGGTAACCCCACCTATTGGCGCATGTGTCTGGGTAAACACCACATGAACTCATCCTGGGACCTCCCTTCCCATGAGGCCTGCTACAAGGTGAACAGCATTTGAATGTTTATTTATTGAGATATAAAAGCTTGTAATATCTAAGTATAAACTGGAATATGATATCTCTCTTTCTGTATTGTTATTGATGGTTTTTTATCTCCTTCATTTTTATTGATTTACTGTAAAGTAGGTGGCAATGTTTTTCTTTCTTCTTCTAAATAAAGTTTCATTTGATTTGATTTCTTTAACTCCAGGTGGACGGCATCATCAGGCACAAGGGCTTCGTGTACGAGCAGGACAAGACGGACATCACTAACGACATCGCCCTGGTGCATTTGAGCTCTGAAGTCCACATGACCAGGGAGATTAGTCCCGTGTGTCTGCCGGCGCTCGGCGCCCTGATGCCTGCTGGGAAACCCTGCTACGTCACGGGGTGGGGCGACGAGAAAGGTATGTTTTTTTTATGGTTTTAAGGAATAGTAGTTCATCAATAGGCACACTCGTAGGTGCACATACAGACACACACCCTGGCAATTCAGATACATGACACACCACTTCAAATACACATTTGAAAATACACCATTTAAATACATGGCACATATTGCATAGCAATACCTACCTCTGCTGAGACTAAACATTTAACTATTTTATGATGCTATAACATCAGCAGCCCCAAATAACCTCTCCTCAAACTGACATTGATAGCTCCACCCATCTCACCAAGCTCAGGGCATTCAAATCAAATCAAGATCAAAAGTTTATTTGTCACGTGCGCTGAATATAACAGGTGAAATGCGTACTTACAGGCTCTAACCAATAGTGCAAAAAAGGTATTAGGTGAACAATCGGTAGGTAAAGAAATAAAACAACAGTAAAAAGACAGGCTGTATACAATAGTGAGGCTATAAAAGTAGTGAGGCTACATACAGACACCGGTTAGTCAGGCTGATTGAGGTAGTCTGTACATGTAGATATTGTTAAAGTGACTATGCATATATGATGAACAGAGAGTAGCAGTAGCGTAAAAGAGGGGTTGACAGGTGGTGGGTGGGACACAATGCAGATAGCCCGGTTAGCCAATGTGCGGGAGCACTGGTTGGTCGGCCCAATTGAAGTAGTAAGTACATGAATGTATAGTTAAAGTGACTGTGCATATATGATAAACAGAGAGTAGCAGCAGTGTAAAAGAAGGGTTGGGGGGGCACACAATGCAAATAGTCCAGGTAGCCATTTGATTACCTGTTCAGGAGTCTTATGGCTTGGGGATAAACACTGTTGAGAAGCCTTTTTGTCCTAGACTTGGCACTCCGGTACCGCTTGCCATGCGGTAGAGAGAACAGTCTATGACTGGGGTGGCTGGGGTCTTTGACAATTTTTAGGGCCTTCCTCTGACACCGCCTGGTGTAGAGGTCCTGGGTGGCAGGCAGCTTAGCCCTAGTGATGTACTGGGCCGTACGCACTACCCTCCATAAGGCCTTGCGGTCAGAGGCCGAGCAATTGCCATACCAGGCAGTAATGCAACCAGTGCCCTCGATGTTGCAGCTGTAGAACCTTTTGAGCATCTCAGGACCCATGCCAAATCTTTTTAGTTTCCTGAGGGGGAATAAGCCTTGTCGTGCCCTCTTCATGACTGTCTTGTGTTTGCACCATTCTAGTTTGTTGTTGATGTGGACACCAAGGAACTTGAAGCTCTCAACCTGCTCCACTACAGCCCTGTCGTTGAGAATGGGGGCGTGCTCGGTCCTCCTTTTCCTGTAGTCCACAATAATCTCCTTAGTCTTGGTTAGGTTGAGGGATAGGTTGTTATTCTGGCACCACCCGGCCAGGTCTCTGACTTCCTCCCTATAGGCTGTCTCGTCGTTGTCGGTGATCAGGCCTACCACTGTTGTGTCATCTGCAAACTTAATGATGGTGTTGGAGTCATAGCTGGCCATGCAGTTGTGGGTGAACAGGGGGTACAGGAAGGGACTGAGCACGCCCCCTGTGGAGCTCCAGTGTTGAGGATCAGCGTGGCAGATGTGTTGCTACCTACCCTCACCACCTGGGGGGGAGGGGCCTGCCAGGAAGTCCAGGATCCAGTTGCAGAGGGAGGTGTTTAGTCCCAGGATCCTTAGCTTAGTGATGAGCTTTGAGGGTACTATGGTGTTGAACGCTGAGCTTTAGTCAATTAATAGATTTCCTCGCCTAGGAGGGATTATAAGCAGGCTACAATATTAATGCAAAGCCTGGTGTTGGCTGACTGGGTGTGTCATGTTCTTTTCAGGGCTGATAAAGTTTTCATGAGGCCAGGTGGCACTCCACAGCATTGACACCACGTATAGAGTCTGAATCAATTCAGCACACTATTGACACCACGTATAGAGTCTGAATCAACTCAGCACACTATTGACACCACGTATAGAGTCTGAGTCAACTCAGCACACTATTGACACCACGTATAGAGTCTGAATCAACTCAGCACTGCAGCAGATGACCCCAGAGAGAGACAAAGAAAGCACTCAACCACTCACACAGTGACAAGGCAGTGACACACACAATGCTATATCCGACTCTAACATCTTCTGTTCTGTATCTATCTGCGCTCCCATTGACTCTCAGTGATTACTCTAGTATAGGACTATAACATAGCTAGTAGACATACTGGATATCCATACATTAGTCATGTATAGAGATACAAGGAGGAGTGATATGTTAAGGCTATTCACATCGGGTTCAATGAGGATAGCGAGGCTTGCAAGCTAAGAAGCTAGCTAGCATGGCGACCATGTGATCATGTCCATGTTGAATTAGACAGCAGTTGTAATGGTCATTATAGACATTTGCATGGGGAACATTACATGGGCATGACTATCTCGCCACTCCCCTAACTTGCCGGCCCTCCCCCTTCCTCCCATCTCTCTCTCTCCAGGTAGCCTCTTCCCTGTTGTATCTAAGAAGTTGAACCAGGCAGCCCTGCCCATCGTCCCATTCGCCACCTGCAGTAAGCCAGCCTACTGGTGGGACACCCTGAGACCCTCTATGATCTGTGCCGGATACGAGTCTCCAGACGAGCTCAAGTCAGCCTGCCAGGTAGACTACGGACCCCTACCCAGCTACAGTGCCTCGTTTTGGGCAAGGGGAGGAACCGAAAGAGCCTGGTGGTACAACCTATTATCCAGAGAGTGGCTCGTTTTGCGCTAGGAGAGGTTGGGAGAAGGCCTGGTTGTTCAACCTAACTAACCAGCTTTAGTGCTTAGTTTTGGGGTAGGTTACGGGGGTTGGCTGGTTGTATCACCTTGGCTTCGACCGAGACCAAGTGGCTTGTTGTTATATTACACAATGATAATACAGTCCGGTGGTTTCTCCTGATTGGAATGCATTATGTAACACAGCACATAGCATTTGTTTGTGATCAGTCAGCCTTGATAATGGTTTAATTAGTTTGTTGTTGTGGTGGGACAGAGGACAAAGAGCATAGGAACTACATAGTTGTCTGTCATAATGAGGTCCATATGAATGACAGCAGTGTGAGTCTTTGACCTCCACGTGCTGCTATGTATTTTACCCAGCAGCTCTTGTGCTACTCTCAGTGTTGTTCTTTCCCTCTGTAGTGTGTGTGCTACTCTCAGTGTTGTTCTTTCCCTCTGTAGTGTGTTTACCGTATAGCCTTAGTAGCCTGAGTACGTTGAGTACGTGTGCTTCCTATCCTATGATGTGAATTAATTTCTGAAAATAATTCACTAGCGATTATTTTAGTTGTCATCTATAATTACATTAAAATGTTCACTCTCCTTTCTCCTCATCCTCTCTCCTCTCCTCATCCTCTCTCCTCTCCTCTCTCCTCTCCTCATCCTCTCTCCATCCTATCTCCTCTCCTCATCCTCTCTCCTCTCCTCCTCTGCAGGGTGACTCAGGTGGACCCTTCGCCTGCCAACCCTCAGCCTCAGACCCTTGGGAGGTCCACGGCATCGTCAGCTTTGGCGCCTTCGGCTGTATCAAGGACAAGAAACCCTCTGTGTTCACCAGAGTGTCCTCCTTCAACGACTGGATCGGTGATAACATGAAGAGGTTCATCTATGAGAAGTCGCTAAACTAAAGCGAAATCACTGATCTCAGAACTGTTGGGGGGATGTTGATTTAGTTGCTACCTAACCACAGATCTAGGATCAGATTATAATGACTCATCTCAAAACTGTTTTGACAGGTTGGATAGTGTGGGTTGGAGTTGGAACCTAACCACAGAGCTATGATCAGATTAGTTTAACCTGACGCATAACATGATCTATTAGGTAGGTGGGAAATGATCCGATCCTGTTAGGGCAGATTGATCCTACCGTCTACACTCATTAAGGTTTAACACTACAGTATTTATACACTGCAGGCCCCAAGAGGTTTCATCATATATTTGAGTCATTTAGCAGATGCTCTTACCCAGTGTGACTTAAAGGAGCAATTAGGGTTAAGTGCCTTGCTCATGGGCACATCGGCTGATACAGTATTTCACCTAGTCGGCTCGGGGTTTCAAACCTGGCCCAACGCTCTTAGCCGCCAGGCTACCTGCCACTCCAGTAGGGAGGTCTAATACACTGCAGCACCACAGTACCTTATGGACATTAGGATTATACTGTGTATACCAGTACAGATGATTGAGGGAATACTTTTCACATTATGTCTGGATATCAAACTCCTATTCTCACCATGAAGAAATATTGTAAGTAATGTGATCATGATTCATATTGCAATTGCTTCCATTATGGATCTTTGAATAAAATCCTTATTTTGCATATTTTCTCACTTCTGGAACAGTAATGTGATTCTACATATTACCTCACAAGGATTATAAAATCCCCCTTTCCTCCCCAGCCTTAATATACTGTCATCCATTCTCCCTTCTGACTCAGCCAAATCCTACAGGCAGACTCTTCAAAATGATATTCCTTTAGTCACATGACCCATCCACTCAGCCAATGAGAGCGCGGGGCTCAGATTTCAGCCCAGGAGGAGACAGCCAGCCACTAATCTGTGTTTCAGAACAGGGGGTTCTAAAACAAGGAATCTCCTGTGTAGACTGGAGTCTTTACCCATTGTTCCACACTCTACCTTGGATTATTTTTGCTGTTGATTGGGGACTTTTGGATGGCACTAGTCTGGGTGAAAGGGTTTGCCAGTTTTGGGCAAGGTTTAGGCGGTGTGTATCCGGGACAGGAGTGAAGACAGGGAGAAGAAGGAGGGAGGATAGTCATTTTTCTTCATCCTTCTTTTCTGCAGACTGCAGGCATTTCCCTGAGAGAATGGGGGCAGGAGCGCTCACCATCTGTGTAAGTAGCTACAAAGCCTTTTTCCTCAGCCGAACCGGCTGGCAGGCACAGGGGCTTCTATCTCGGTGGCAAGGCGCTTTATGGATGTATAACGGGACACTCTTACAGTTCACTCAGCCATAGGCAGCACACTCTTTTGTGTGTGTGTGTGTGTGTGTGTGTGACAGCGAGAGTTGGCTTTTACATCGGTCTGGGCACAGAGAGAGTCTTTTTAAAATGTCTTCTAGCTGTCACAGTTCTGCAGTCTGTTTCTTGCTGGCACTGAAACACTGTCCTCTCTCTCTACATCTCCCTCCACCTTCAAAATAACTTTATTTAGGTTACTGAGCACAAACACGCATCAGAGTAACAGGGACAAGACGTGTTTACTGAAAGTGAAGAACGTTCTCCAGCACTGTGTGTTCAGTAGGTAGACCAAGCTTTTCTCTCCCTGGTAACTCTTACTCGACATCACGTAATTCTGAGTCAGACTTCCCTAATGGGCTACAACACATAAACCCAGTAGAGATGGCATCATGGCAGCATGACTAGAACAGTGCTACCTTTATGCTAACTAACTCTATCTGAGTCCATGTTCCTTAGCAATGATCCAGTGACTCAGTTTTTAAAAGGGAATCTGTAATGAAAGCCATTATGACAAACTCTTTAAAAAATATCCATCTCGCACAAGGAACATTTGAGCAATATTATGAGTAAACCCTAGTCCATTCCCTCTATAGTTTTAGGATTACTTGCCTTATAAGGACAACAACTACCCCATAGTATGAAGTCTGTGATACGAGCTAGACACTACTACAGACTTCTAGTTGAGCAGCAGTTGTTACTGCTAGGACTGTTTTTCCTGTGGTGCTGCCATACCAGTTGCTCCTACGGTCACCCACATTGGGAGAGACAAAGAGGGGGAGGGAACAAGAGGAAGCATGCTAGGGCATGCTATCCCCCTCTGTGAGTCAGTTAAGGAGGCGGCCAAACTTCTGTGTGGTCTAAAATCACCATACAATTGATTTATTCCCAAAAAGCTGTGTAAATGAGAATAGGCTCTCGCATCCCATCTAGACACTTAGGAGTAATAGTGGACTTCAAAAGAAGTATGCTTTGTCAAGTTCACAAGTAGTTGAAGAGTGTATGGACTACTCTCTTCAACACTCAACAGTTGCTACAAATGTAGGATCTTAATTTGAGCCAGCTTGCTACAGCAGGAAAATAATCCTGCAGCAACAGGAAATGTGAATTATTATGTGGATTATAATTCATGGACATTTTTGTAGGGGTTGATAGATCTTTCGTAAGGGAAGGTCAAGTCTGAAATTTCGGGGTGAAAATTACAAACTTTTTAAAACCTCAAATGCACTACATGTTTTAAATTTCCTTAAATTATCCTGCAACAGGGTGATCAAATGAACATCCTTCATCTGTACTGTCACGGCCCTCCAGGTGTTTATAGGAAGCCATTCTTTTACAGCGTCAAGAGGTTGTAGCAGTAGTGCGATAATGTCCCTCTGGTCCTCTGGGGGAGGAGAGTGGGATGATGACAGGAGAGGGGATAAGGGGTTAAAAGGGCTAATCACAATATAATGGTCGAGTCAACAATAGAGTAGCAAGCTAGAGGCCATTAGGTATTAGCTTGCATTTCCTTTCATGTGTATGTACTATGTAGTTGTAAGATTATAGTAGTTGGCAAGAATCATTAAAAGCGTTACACTGATAAGTACGTGAAGTTGGTGTGTGTGAGAGAGAGAGAGGCGTTAAATTCTACACCCACCTAAAAGGAAGCGATTCCCAAACCTTCCATAACAAAACCATCACCTACAGAGAGATGAACCTGGAGAAGAGTCCCCTAAGCAAGCTGGTCCTGGGGCTCTGTTCACAAACACAAACAGACCCCACAGAGCCCCAGGACAGCAACACAATTAGACCCAACCAAATCATGAGAAAACAAAAAGATAATTACTTGACACATTGGAAAGAATTAACAAAAACCAGAGCAAACTAGAATGCTATTTGGCCCTAAACAGAGAGTACACCGTGGCAGAATACTTGACCACTGAGACTGACACAAAATTAAGGAAAGCTTTGATTATGTACAGACTCAGTGAGCATAGCCTTGCTATTGAGAAAGGTCACCGTAGGCAGACCTGGCTCTCAAAAGAAGACAGGCTATGTGCACACTGCCCACAAAACGAGTTGGAAACTGAGCTGCCAAATGTATGACCATATTAGAGACACAAAGTCAGCAAAAAAATAAATGTCCCTTTTTCAGGACCCTGTCTTTCAAAGATAATTCGTAAAAATCAAAATAACTTCACAGATCTTCATTGTAAAGGGTTTAAACACAGTTTCCCATGCTTGTTCAATGAACCATAAACAATTAATGAACATGCACCTGTGGAACAGTCGTTAAGACACTAAGAGCTTACAGACGGTAGGCAATTAAGGTCACAGTTCTGAAAACGTAGGACACTAAAGAGGCCTTTCTACTGACTCTGAAAAACACAAGAAAGAAAGATGCCCAGGGTCCCTGCTTATCTGCGTGAATGTGTTTTAGGCATGCTCCAAGGAGGCATGAGGACTGCAGATGTGGCCAGGGCAATAAATTGCAATGTCCGTACTGTGAGACGCCTAAGACAGCGCTACAGGGAGACAGGACGGACAGCTGATCTTCCTCGCAGTGGCAGACCACGTGTAACACCTGCACAGGATCGGTACTTCCGAACAATCGCACATGCGGGACAGGTACAGGATGTCAACAACAACTGCCTGAGTTACACCAGGAATGCACCCGTGCTTAGACTGTCCGCAATAGGCTGAGAGAGGCTGGACTGAGGGTTTGTAGGCCTGTTGTAAGGCAGGTCCTCACCAGACATCACCAGCAACAACGTTGCCTACGGGCACAAACCCACCATTGCTGGACCAGATAGGACTGGCAAAAAGTGCTCTTCACTGACGAGTCACGGTTTTGTCTCACCAGGGGTGATGGTCGGATTCGCATTTATCGTCGAAGGAATGAGTGTTACACCGAGGTCTGTACTCTGGAGCGGGATCGATTTGGAGATGGAGGTTCCGTCATGGTCTGGTGCGGTGTTGGATCGGAGGGTGAGGGCTAGGGCCATTCCCAGCAGAAATGTTTGGGAACTTGCAGTTACCTTTGTGGAAGAGTGGGGTAACATCTCACAGCAAGAACTGGCAAATCTGGTGCAGTCCATGAGGAGGAGATGCACTGGAGTAATTAATGCAGCTGGTGGCCACACCAGATACTGACTGTTACTTTTGATTTTGACCCCCCCTTTGTTCAGTGACACATTATTCAATTTTTGTTAGTCACATGTCTGTGGAACTTGTTCAGTTTATGTCTCAGTTGTTGAATCTTATGTTCATACAAATATTTACACATGTTAAGTTTGCTGAAAATAAATGCAGTTGACAGTGAGAGGATGTTTTTTTTTTTTTAGTTTATTTCCCCCAGATAACACAGACCCGCAAAGATTTAGAAAACAATTTTGATAACTCTCATATCTATTGGGTGAAATACTACAGTGTGCAATCACAGCAGCAAGATTTGTGACCTTTTGCCACAAGGGCAAAGGGCAACCAGTGAAGAACAAACACCATTGTAAATACAACCTATATTTATGTTTTGTTACGGTTTTCTTCGGGTGAAAGAGAGTCGGACCAAAATGCAGCGTGGTATTCTTGAAACATGTTTAATGATGAAGAAAAAAACGAACAATACAAAAACAACAAACGTAACGTGAAACCCTATACAGCCTATCTGGTGCACAAACAAACACAGAGACAGGAACAATCACCCACAAAACACTCAAAGAATATGGCTGCCTAAATATGGCTCCCAATCAGAGACAACGATAAACACCTGCCTCTGATTGAGAACCACTCCAGACAGCCATAGACTTACCTAGAATACCCTACTAAGCCACAATCCCAATACCTACTAAAACCCCAAGACAAAAACACACCACATAAATAAACCCATGTCACACCCTGGCCTGTCCAAAATAATAAAGAAAACACAAAATACTAAGACCAGGGCGTGACATGTTTATTTATTTTCCCTTTTGTACTTTAATGTCACGTCGTGTGTGTAGGTGGCAGGGATGTCAGGTGCAGGAGAATCCAATTCAGTATAAATGGAGTATTTTAATAACTTAAAAACACAAACTCCAAAACCAAAGTCCATAATGAAATAAATGTGGGTACAAGAACTCGTCTCACACCAATCCATAAAACACAAACATAACAACAAACAATCTCTGACAAGGACATGAGGGGAAACAGAAGGTTAAATACACAACATATAATGAATGGGATTGGAACCAGGTGTGTAAGAAGACAAGACAAAACCAATAGAAAATATGAGAGAGAGAGAGAGAGGATAGAGAGGGAGGAAGAGAGATATAGAGGAGAGGGAGGGAGAGAGAGCTGGGCAGAGACAGAGAAGGGGGGACAGAGACAGAGAAGGAGGGAGAGAGAGAAAGGTTAAAGAGTTGTATTTGATTGTGCCACTTTATAAGCTGAGTGAGTAGTACACTTATCCCTTACTCTAGGTCACTGTCTCAGTGAGTCACCAGTGTGTGTTTATGTGTGTGCGTGGCGTGCATGCGTCTGTGTGTGCAGATTTAGGGGACATCTGCTTGCAACGGCTTGTGTCACTGACAGGCAGAGTAGCTCAGACAGGGCTTAGCTCTTAAACACCTGTGCAGGAGCACTACTGAAATACTACTACAGCTGTAGTACTGAGCCAACGTATATACTGGAGATGTACTGGAGACGTACTGGAGACGTACCGGAGACGTACTGGAGATCTACTGGAGACGTACTGGAGACGTACTGGAGATCTACTGGAGATATTCCAAGTCTGACTATTTAATCCTCTATACAAGGGGTTCCCAAACTTTTTCACTCAGGCCCCATTTCCAGCATTGGGTAACACCCCTAACCCCCCCCCCCCCCCCCCCCCCCCCGCATCACGTCTATTTCGACATAGTTAGTCGACATAGTTATTATACAGTCCTCCTATCTGTTATCACCTTGCCTAATGAAACTGGGAACCCTTAGAGCTGTGCGTGCCAATGTCAATGTCACGGTGTGTGTGTGTGTGTGTGAGAGAGAGAGAGAGAGGAGAGAGCCATCTCCGGACCCCAAAGGGATCGCAAAAGTGTGTGTGTGTGCGCCTGTGTGTGTGTGTACATGGGGTCCTAATGCTAAGGCATCTGTCATGGTACAGCTCCCCTCTCCGTAACCCTCTGAGCACCATCTGGGAGATGGGTCCCAAATAGCCCGGCTGAGATTATAGACGTATGTTTGAATCAGTGGAAGACGAATGGTTAAA
Source organism: Oncorhynchus mykiss (assembly GCF_013265735.2). Classification (NCBI taxonomy): domain Eukaryota; kingdom Metazoa; phylum Chordata; class Actinopteri; order Salmoniformes; family Salmonidae; genus Oncorhynchus; species Oncorhynchus mykiss. The sequence goes on from NC_048574.1 coordinate 69,101,059, forward strand.
TCCAAAAGTGACATCAGGCCTTGGATGGTTGTGTCGAATTAGCCCGGTCCCAGACATTGACCATATGAGTTGACAAGATAACACAAACAGATCTGGGACCAGGCTAGTGTTGAATGGATTGGGGATATGCAGAGATCAGTGTAATAGTGCTTCCCTTTACGACAGAGTAGTGATGGCTTTTGCCTGGAGTGTGTGGTAGTATTGTCATTTTGTTTGGCCGTGCTTGCTGCTGTGTTGTGTGCATATGCATAGACTCATTTAGTCACATTACGTAGAAATGAAGTGTCCAGATAGAACGGGTAATAAATATTCTTTCTTATCTAGATTAACAGGTTCATAAAGAATGTTTTAAATGAGTTATGCTTCTTGTGGAGGCACTTGACTACTACTTAATAACTACATAATACAATGATCCCATTGTGTCATACAGGGCCTCCCGTGTGATATAGTGAGGCCCCCCTCTCTCGCTCTCCTCTTTCTCTCTCTCTCTGTGTTCTCTCTTTTGAAGTGGTGCACTCCAGGGTGACTGGATGTCACATGCTCAGTTTGATGCTGTGACCAGCCAGTGTGTGAAACAAAGCCCTACTCTGATCCTGTGTAGAACAGAGAAGTAGTAGCTCCTCTGTTGTGATGCTGTTGGACCTTGATGTCAATCAACAAATAAGTTACTGTAATCACGTGTGTGCTAATGTCACACTTAGTTAGTTTAAGAGTTAGTTAGACTAAGAGTTTACACAGTACTATCAGTAATCTGATCCTATGAAAGGAGTGTGTGGCGAGTGTGAGTTAGAACAGGTGGCAAGTTTAGTGGGTCATAGTAGATAGCCAACAGCTGATGCAAATACACACACACACACACACACACACACACACACACACACAAGGCCTAATCTATCTCACAGTAACAGCCGTGTGTGTGTGTGTGTGTGTGTGTGTGTGTGTGTGCCAGGTCAACTCTATATGAGAAGCTTACATCGTTTGCACTCAGAGGGTGATGGGTTAACATGGGTATTTAGAAAATGAGTTTTTGTCTCACTGTATGGCCACTGTATAACCACTGTATAGTCACTGTATAACCACTGTATAGAAATTGTATAACCACTGTATAGAAATTGTATAACCACTGTATAACCACTGTATAGAAATTGTATAACCACTGTATAGCCATTGTATAACCATTGTATAGCCACTGTATAACCACTGTATAACCACTGTATAGCCATTGTATAACCATTGTATAGCCACTGTATAACCACTGTATAACCACTGTATAGAGACTGTAACCACTGTATAACCACTGTATAGCCATTGTATAACCATTGTATAGCCACTGTATAACCACTGTATAACCACTGTATAGAGACTGTATAGCCACTGTATAGCCACTGTACAGCCACTGTACAGCCACTGTACAACCAATGTAAAGCCTCTGTATAACCACTGTATAGCCACTGTACAGCCACTGTACAGCCACTGTATAGCCACTGTATAACCAATGTATAACCAATGTATAGCCACTGTATAACTGCTATATAACCACTGTATAACCACTGTATAACCACTGTATAACCCCTATATAGCCACTGTATAGCCACTGTATAGCGACTATGTAACCCCTGTATAGCCACTAACCACTGTATAGACACTGTATAACCACTGTATAACCACTGTATAACCCCTATATAGCCACTGTATAGAGACTATGTAACCCCTGTATAGCCACTAACCACTGTATAGACACTGTATAACCACTGTATAACCACTGATAACAACATGTATCTGTCATTACTATCTCTTGCATGCTTAAGTTTCAGTTCCATTTATATTGACATTATAGTTCCCCAAACTGTTTTAAAATGTATACACAACTAATTCATTCATAGATTAAGTATTTTTTTAAGGAACGTGTGCACAACATAGTACATATAGTGCCTTCAGAAAGTATTCACACCCCTTGACTTATTCCACATTGTGTTTTGTCACAGCCTGAATATAAAATGGCGAGGTATGAATGCTTTCTGAAGGCACTGAATAAAACACAGGAGAATAACGCCTTTAGGTCAGGGAGTGTTTACCCCATAGAACCCCACAGAATTAATTCTGTTTCTATGGTTTACCCTATGACTTAATGCAAGCTCTACAAGTATAATGTAGAAAGTAAACAGACTCTTGACAACAGATGAATTTCCAGCCTCTTTCCTTTCTATCAATATATCCCAAGCTGTCAAGCCCAGCTTGCAGTCCACTTCAGTGTGTGTGTGTGTGTGTGTGTATGTGTGTTTGTGTGTGCATACCAGCTCTCTTCTCACTCACTGCTTGCCTCGGTCTTCACCCCTCCCCTCAGCCACAGGTGTGCATGGTAACCAAAGCCTTGTCGTAGCAACCGGTACACAGCCCAAACCCCTCCCCCTTCTCCCAACACTAACTCTCTCCCAACTTCTCTGTGTGTCGGCTTGTGTGTGTGTGGCCCTTTCCAAAGGGTCCCTCCATCCCTTCCACACACTAACTGACTGTGCCAAGGCAGAAGAGGGCATCCCCAGCCCCTATGGAGGTGCCGGACGTGGCAGTGCCCACAGTGCCAGTAGTACCCGTTGCTGACTGCTGCTCTCTGCTGTGTTCCTATCTCCAGCACAACAAGGCTGCGGTACAGATCAAGCAAGACATGAAGAAAATGGTCCAGTTGCCCATGCTGAGGGGGACCTCCAGGGGACCTCGAGGAGTGGAGGCCAGGGGCGGAAGTCTGTTCGGCGTGTCCCTGCTGGAGCTCAGGGAGCTGGGCCTCGTGAAGGATGGCGTGCCCCTGGTGGTGCGGAGCATGGTAGAGTTCCTCCGAGAACATGGTGAGCTGAGGAGGTTGGGGTTCAAGGGGGGGGGGGGGGGGGGGGGGAGCAGATGCGGGATAGGACGGTCTTTAATGTTTCTATACACAATCATTTTCTAATGGTCATTCTGCATCCATTTTGATTCTGAAGTAGTTGTAGGGATGGCTCGATTTTGTTAGCGAGACTAACTTGTTATTATTAACAAACAAGTTAATACGCTATTTTTTTTCTGACTTGATTTCCTCGATTTTTATCAACTTGAAATCCACTGTAAATAGATGGGAGTGATAGCTGCTACTGTGATAGCCACATCCGTAGATATAGAACTCTGCTTTATACTGTATCTACAACCACAGCTATCTTTCTCTGGCATTGAGTCAATAACCCACCTGATTGCTGTCAAGACAACACAAGGTTAACAATGACAGTGTTAGCCCTCAGTCCAAAGTCACTGTGTTCACTGGCTAGTTATGCTTTGTATAAGTCATCTCAATGCAAAATCATGTGTTACATTTTAACATCCACTGTACCTTTGCCTCAAGACTCATATAATCATTTTATGACACCTCATTTTTTATTTATCTTCCTATTATGAAAAGACCATGTCATTATTTATTAGACTGCCAACTGTAGGCTTTGTGTTGTGTAAAACCACATTTTACACTATTTGACATCACGTGTTACTGTTATGATTTGCAAACGTGTAATTTTATTGGTATAAATACAAATACAAGCTCCATACCATGATAGACGTATCCTTGGTTTATTCTGTATTATTTTGCTATCAAATGGTCTATTTAGCCCTTCTAGTAGTAATTCCCTTGTTTCCCCACTAGAGGTCAGCGTAGTTCTATTATACAGCAGTAGGATGTCCTCTTCATGACCACATGACGCCCTCTCAGAAACTCAGCACACCCACATCATACATTGGGCCTTGCACATAGTTCTATATTTGTGGGTGTGGTTGAATAATCAGGTCACGCATCGTTGTGATTAGGAAATAGGAGGGAGACAGGAGCACATGCCATGTGGATAAAGACAGAGGGTATTGTTTTTTGTTAACTGTTTTTGTTAATTTATTTTTTACATTTTACAGTTTTAGTTAGGTAATAGTGAATGTGCCTGTAACGAGCGTTTCTTAATTACATTTCAATCTCTAGTTTAAATGATTTGTTCGCTGCAGTGTTGCCATTGCAGCCCACTGGTCTGGTAGCATTCGGTAGGATGTGCAACGTTTTGGAACGGTCAGAAAAATATGCTACAGCATGTACAGCAAAAATGCCTTTCTGACATGTAGAATAAGGAATCACGTCATGGCATTTCTGTCTGCAACGTTAGACAACTGCATGTGACCCTGTAGACCGTTCACAACAACAGCAGAGCAACGCTTAATGCCGTGTAATTCCAGAAACTGCCGTCCGATTTAATAAAGTATAACTCACGTGGCTGCAGCGGCAGGTAGCCTCGTGGTTAGCGCGTTCGCCCAGTAACGGAAAGGTCACTAGTTCAAATCCTAGCGCCGACAAGGTGAAACATCTGTTGATGTGAGGAGCAAGACACTTAACCCTACTTGCTCCAGGGTCACTGTTGATAATGGTTGACCCTAGCTGTGACCCCCCTCCTCTCCGAGGGTGTCAGGGGCGCTGGGGCGCTGGGATATGCAAAAAAGTCCTTTCTAATTCACACATGCATATAAAACACACTTGTACATTTGTGAAATAGGACAAATATAAGCACCCACCAAATGAATGCATCAACTTGACCCTTTGTCACCTGTGTGTGTGCAGCAATGTTCAGTGATCCAGAGAGACTCTCCAAGTTGCCCATGAAAGGTTCCACTCCCTGTCAATGTCTGAGAGTAGTATGGTTGTGTTATGTTACTGGATATAGTGTGCACACTGTTTACCATGGGGGAGAGCAGGGATCTCCAACCCTGTTCCTGAAGAGATACTGCATCCTGTAGGTTTTCACTCCAACCCTAATCTAGCGCACCTGATTCTAATAATTAGCTGATTGATAAACTGAATCAGGTGAGTTACAACTAGGGTTGGAGTGAAAACCTACAGGAGGGTGTCTCTCCAGGAACATGGTTGGAGATAACCTACAGGAGGGTAGCTCTCCAGGAACAGGGTCGGAGTGAAAACCTACAGGAGGATAGCTCTCCAGGAACAGGGTTGGAGAGCCCTGGGGTAGAGTAATGTCTTAATTAGGTGTCCAATAAACATAAAACAAACATTCTGCCATCAGTAGAAGAGATTGACTGTCCCTCTCTCGTTCTTCTCCCCAACATCTCTTTTGTCTGGTTACTCCCGCAATGTCTCCTTTGTCTGGTTACTCCCCCAACCTCTCCTTTGTCTGGTTACTCCCCTAACCTCTCCTTTGTCTGGTTACTCCCCCAACCTCTCCTTTGTCTGGTTACTCCCCCAACCTCTCCTTTGTCTGGTTACTCCCCCAACCTCTCCTTTGTCTGGTTACTCCCCCAACCTCTCCTTTGTCTGGTTACTCCCCCAACCTCTCCTTTGTCTGGTTACTCCCCCAACCTCTCCTTTGTGTGGTTACTCCCCCAACCTCTCCTTTGTCTGGTTACTCCCCCAACCTCTCCTTTGTCTGGTTACTCCCCCAACCTCTCCTTTGTCTGGTTACTCCCCCAACCTCTCCTTTGTCTGGTTACTCCCCCAACCTCTCCATCTTATCTCCTCATGCGTTCTGTTTGCATCTTCTTTTCTATTCCTTCCACGTTCCTCCTCTTACCTTACTCTCGCCATCCCTGTCCCTCGTCATCCCCCTCTCTATCCCCCTTTCCCTGTGCTTCTCTACCCCTCTCTCCACCTGCCATCATTTCCCATCCTCCACATCCCTCCATCATCTCGCCCCTCTCTCTTCTCTCTCCATCCCCAGCTCTTCATCATGAGGGTCTGTTCAGGGTCAACGGTAATGTGCGGGCGGTGGAGGGGCTGAAACAGCGGCTGGAGAACGGTGAGGACGTGGACTTCCTGGTTGAGGCGGATGTGTGTACAGTGGCCAGCTTGTTCAAACAGTACCTCAGGGACCTGCCAGGAGGCCTGGTAGACTCCACCGTACAGCCTGCCCTTATAAAGCAGCACCAGGGTGAGAAATGTTACTGTTTGGAATAATACAATGTGCATGCGTCTATAAACTGTGAAGGAACTTGTCCTTTGGGGCATAATGGTCAGATAATGATGATCGATTTGATCATAGTCTGTCAACAGGGCTCTTCTCTAGGGTCTTTGACCCTGACTGTCTCCATTCACAACATTAGAATTATGATAGCCCACTTCTCTAGTCATATGACTATCATACCATGTACTGTATTCCCATTCTCACATCAGTGATCATTCCCTTAACCACGGTGTCGAGGTCACAAATGAACGGTAATGATACATAGTCATTATCATTAAGCAGCATAATCATGCTCAAGCGGTGCTTCCATCGTTACCAGATACTACATACCACACCAGTGTAATCAGTGTTATCGTTCTTCTACAGAGATACTATCAGAACAATCTACAGCTAAGAATACCAGTTGGCACTCGCCCTAAACCATTTCCCAATCCCACCTATAAATCCTGCAGCTCTTCGCCAGTGTTCTACGTATCTAGATCACGGTTCTGACTTCTGATTCGCTGAAAACAGGCTATGTTTAGATGTCTGCATGGGTCACTGGCTGGCCCTTACACTGTGCAGGAGACAGGAGTTTACCTTTAACACAGAGGAAGTGTCTGGGCCACGGGACTGTATGTCACAGACAGACAGACAGACAGACACTGACTCAGGCAGTGGAAAGGCAGAGAGACAGACAGACACTGACTCAGGCAGTGGAAAGGCAGAGAGACAGACATTCACTGACTCAGGCAGTGGAAAGGCAGAGAGACAGGGGATGCATTGGCTTCAGCTCAGAGTCCTTCTTCAGACTCCTCAGTCCTTACAGTGTATATTATAAGTCCATATAAGGTCAAGCCAGTCCCATGCCCGTCACAGACTGTACTGGCCTTACTCTGGTCTTAACTCACCTCCATGATGATCTAGTTCAAGCTGGATGATGGAAAGGGAAGGGAATCTAGTCCCTGTTCCAAATGGTTCCAAACAGTTCCATATTCCATATGTAGTGCACTCATTTTGACAATCTCTGTTTTGGTCAAATTGCTCTGGTCAAAAGTAGTGCACTAAATATGGAATAGGGTGCCATTTGGGGCATAGACTGTGTTTTGGTTCAAAGTGACTTGTGGTTGTCAGAGATGACAGAAAGTGTATATTATAAACGTTTTGGATGAATAGGAATATTTGTCATGGCTTGGTGCCAGAGGATGCATTAAGAGAGTGTGGGCCTGGCTGGATACAAGTCAATGAAGAAGCAGGACTTGGATTGGCGAGAAAAATAACTATGTGATTGGTTCAAGTCCTGGTGCCAAGGTACAGGAAAGGGTTAAACTGAGGGAGGGAATAAAGAAGTGAGGGATGGATGGATGAGCAGACGGCAGGAGAGCATGACTGTTACGATCGTCGATGGAAAGATCAAACCAAGGTGCAGCGTGGTAGGCGTACATTTTAATTTATTAAATGAACATCGAAACAACAACAAATACAAAAACGAAACGTAACGTCTAGTAGGGCTAAACAGCACAGTACCGAAAACAAGATCCCACAAACTACAGGTGGAAAAACGCTGCCTAAGTATGATCCCCAATCAGAGACAATGATAGACAGCTGCCTCTGATTGGGAACCATACCCGGCCAACAAAGAAATATAAAACATAGATTGCCCAGCCTAGTCACACCCTGACCTAACCAAATAGAGAACAAAAAGGATCTCTAAGGACAGGGCGTGACCATTTTATTTTTTAATTTTATTTCACCTTTATTTAACCAGGTAGGCAAGTTGAGAACAAGTTCTCATTTACAATTGCGACTTGGCCAAGATAAAGTAAAGCAGTTCGACACATACAACAACACAGAGTTACACATGGAGTAAAACAAACATACAGTCAATAATACAGTAGAAAAATAAGCATATATACAATGTGAGCAAATGAGGTGAGATAAGGGAGGTAAAGGCAAAAAAGGCAACAACAAAAAAGGCCATAGATGTGAAGTAAATACAATATAGCAAGTAAAACACTGGAATGGTAGATTTGCAGTGGAAGAATGTGCAAAGTAGAGAGAGAAATAATGGGGTGCAAAATAAATAAATAAATACAGTAGGCGCAGAGGTAGTTGTTTGGGCTGAATTATAGATGGGCTATGTATAGGTGCAGTAATCTGTGAGCTGCTCTGACAGTTGGTGCTTAACGCTAGTGAGGGAGATAAGTGTTTCCAGTTTCAGAGATTTATGTAGTTCGTTCCAGTCATTGGCAGCAGAGAACTGGAAGGAGAAGCGGCCAAAGGAAGAATTGATTTTGGGGGTGAGCACCTGCGTGCTACAGGTAGGTGCTGCTATGGTGACCAGCGAGCTGAGATAAGGGGGGACTTTACCTAGCAGGGTCTTGTAGATGACATGGAGCCAGTGGGTTTGGCGACGAGTATGAATCGAGGGCCAGCCAACGAGAGCGTACAGGTCGCAGTGGTGGGTAGTATATGGGGCTTTGGTGACAAAACGGCACTGTGATAGACTGCATCCAATTTATTGAGTAGAGTGTTGGATATGACATCGCCAAAGTCGAGGATCGGTAGGATGGTCAGTTTTACAAGGGTACGTTTGGCAGCATGAGTGAAGGATGCTTTGTTGTGAAATAGGAAGCAAATTCTAGATTTAACATTTGATTGGAGATGTTTGATGTGAGTCTGGAAGGAGAGTTTACAGTCTAACCAGACACCTAGGTATTTGTAGTTGTCCACATATTCTAAGTCAGAACCGTTCAGAGTAGTGATGTTGGACGGGCGGTCAGGTGCAGGCAGTGATCGGTTGAAGAGAATGAATTTAGTTTTACTTGTATTTAAGAGAAATTGGAGGCCACAGAAGGAGAGTTGTATGGCATTGAAGCTCGACTGGAGGGTTGTTAACACAGTGTCCAAAGAAGGGCCAGAAGTATACAGAATGGTGTCGTCTGCGTAGAGGTGGATCAGAGACTCACCAGCAGCAAGAGCGACATCATTGATGTATACAGAGAAGAGAGTCGGTCCAAGAATTGAACCCTGTGGCACCCCCATAGACTGCCGGAGGCCCGGACAACAGGCCCTCCAATTTGACACACTGAACTCTATTAGAGAAGTGGTTGGTGAACCAGGCGAGGCAATCATTTGAGAAACCAAGGCTGTTGAGTCTGCCGATGAGGATGTGGTGATTGACAGAGTCGAAAGCCTTGGCCAGGTCAATGAATACGGCTGCACATTATTGTTTCTTATCGATGGCAGTTAAGATATCGTTTAGGACCTTGAGCGTGGCTGAGGTGCACCCATGACAAGCTCTGAAACCAGATTGCATAGAGGAGAAGGTATGGTGGGATTCGAAATGGTAGGTAATCTGTCTAGATATAGGTCTGTAGCAGTTTGGGTCGAGTGTGGTAGAGGCAATCAATCCAAATGGCAAAATAGATATAGTTATAGTGACCCAAGAAAAATTGTCCGATAGACCTATTCAGATAGCAGCTGATAAGACAGCTAATGATTAGCGGGCCGCAGATGGGCTTTCGGGTAACGTCGTGACAGAGGGGCCAGTTGGATAACTCCCTCGAACAGATAACGTCGGTAGTCCAGTTGTGAAGGCTCGGTGGGGCTCCGCGTCGGCAGTAAAACGGGTCCGGATAGGTGATTGTAGCCCAGGAGTGGCTGAGGGAACTCTTCAGCTGGCTAGCTCTGGAATAATTGATGTTTGCTCCGGGATCGACGTAAGCCAATAGTCACACGGATAGCAGCTATCTAGCTGCGAGTTCCAGGTGTAAATGTCCAGAACTTGCGGTTGAAATCCGGGGATATGGAGAGAAAAATAGGTCAGGTATGTTCTGGTCTGAGTCGCGTTGTACGAAACTGGCTATGGCTTTTCGAGCTAAAGGATAGCTGATGACCACAAACCGTGGTTAGCTGAATACTAACGTTAGCCAGTAAACTGGCTAGCTTCTGGCTAGCTTCTATTGTGAATTTCAGATTTGAGGTAAATAATACTTTTGGTGAGGCGGGTTGCAGGAGATTGTTTTGAAGTTGAGTTTTTGGAAAAGAAAATATATAAAAGATATGCGAAGAAAGATGTAAATATATATATATACACGGGACAAGACGAGGACAAAGAACGCCTGACTGCTATGCCATCTTGGTATTTAATGACAAAACAATGAATGACAAAAAGATGGGGTAGATGCATTGGCCAATAGATGCATCCTCATCGGAATGATAGAACGATATATACGACAGAAAGATGGAAAACATTTGGACAGGACACACGGATCTATTTTATGCCCCCCAGAGAGGTGGAGGGTGATCTGAATGTTCCCGCTCTCTGTGTGTGTCATGTGTGTTGTTGGAATGGCCACAGATGATGCAACATGGGTGCCAGGAAACCCATCTAAAAACCCAGTGTGGGTTGGCTGACATTTTACTGCCCTGGCAGGTAATGACAACCATTAGCAGATTGCAATGTTCGACGCGACCGCATGTGACAGGTTTGCCACGTGAGGGAATTTTCTGCTACGTGACTGCCATGGCAACGATAAAGCAATTACAATATTCTGGATTGTGATTAATTTTATTGTGAATATTCCGTTTATGGTTGGTCAATATGAACTATTTAGCCTCAATCTCAAGCTTCCTCTCTTTGTCAGGCCGAAATTCTCAGGCCGAAATTCTTTGATATTGTTTATCTGGTTACTGATGATATGTCTTACCTTGGAGAAATGAAGGGAAATATGCAAAGAGGTCACTATCATAGACACCAATAGAGACATGTTAGTGATAGCGGTCACTAGTCTGAGAATAGGGTCAGTCTATTTTGTTGTGTTGTAGAAAATGACAGTGGATCAACTGAGTAACTCTATGGTCATATAATACCCAGGAACAAGCCTGTGTCTGGGTGGTCTTGGCAGAGTGAAGGGCTGACGTCTCCATCTGATCCCACTTCACCTCTCCCCACACACACACACACACACACTCACATGCATGCAAGGGAGCGTACACACACACACACACACACACACATCTCTGAACTTCACCTCACCAGACATGCAACAGCTGTGAGTGCTCTCAGAGCTCCTGATTCCCTCCTGCTGTGTACACACACACACACACACACACGCACGCCTTACTCAAGACCAGTAGGTATGTCCCTGTATCCACCCCTGACCCCAATATGAATCCTGACTGGCATCATTATGTTTTCACTGCCTTTTTAATTGTAATGTTTTATTGAACCTTTATTTAACTAGGCAAGTCAGTTAAGAACAAATTCTTATTTACAATGACAGCCTACCCCGGCCAAACCCAAGTCCGGGCGGTGCTGGGCCAATTGTGCGCCACCCTATGGGACTCCAATCACGGCCGTTTGTGATACATCCTGTAATCGAACCAGGGTCTGTAGTGACGCCTCTAGCCCTGAGATGCAGTGCCTAAGTCCGCTGCGCCACTCGGCTAAGGTATTGATGCTAAGGTATTACCAGCATCGTGGTCATAGATTATACATTTAGAGCAGGTGTGTGCGTCATTCTCTTTCAAATATCAATGTGCGTCTAGGGTGTTAGTAGGCTTATTTTCAATTGGACACACTTGACCTTAAGCTGAAAGGCCACGACTCTCAGAACCCAAAACCAAAGCTTGTGTGTGTAGTTGTTTTGTCAGTCATGATAGACTAATTATTATTTACAGATTATAAAGTAGGTCATGTGAGCTAAGGTATTATTAAAAAACAGGATCATGCCAATGCATTGGTATCTGGGTTAATTAATCGTATTTTCTCCTTCTCATCAACAAAGTGGAGCTTCAAAGTCCAGTACTCTCAAAATGCCTTCCAATCTTTTAATTGTTGATCATGTTGTTTCTACATGTTTGTGGTTTCCTTCTAGGTGTGCAGCTGTTCAACCAAAGCACAACACAGTCTCTCCCCTCTCTAATAATGTCTAGAATAGAATACAATTACCTGAGTTAGCAGTCGCTCTTATCCAGAGCAATTAACAGGGGCAATTGGGGTTAAGTGCCTTGTTCATTGGCAGATTTTCCCCCTAGTTGGCTCTGCGATTCAAACCAGCGACCTTTCGGTTACAATGCTAAATTACCTGCCGCCATGAATTGAACAGAACAGCTTTATTTTCCCCAGAGTGAACTCGTTTTTAAATGGGTCTTCCTGTGTATTTCCCTCCAGAGTCCAGTGAGGATGGTTTCTGCTCAGACATGAGGGTCTTACTCCACCAGTTGCCAGACATCCACTACAGCCTCCTACAGTACCTCTGTCTCTTCCTCACCCAGGTGGACCAGCGCCACAGGGAGAACCTCATGACCGCTCTCAATCTGGCAACTGTCTTCGGCCCCAATGTCTTCCAGTAAGTTTTGCAGCCCGTCTCTGGGATTGGTGTTAGTGGGTCAGTGAGTTAGTGGTATAACACACTTAGGTTGCCATGTTGGTCCAATGTCTTCCAGTGTGTTTTATTACATGTTCATGGGATTTGGGGATGGGTGTTAGTTGGGCATGGGTTTAATAAGACAGATGGGTTGCAAGGTGGGTCTAAATGGCAGGTGACTGTCATTATGTCTAAGGCCTTGTTAAAGTCAGGTTATGGTATATGTGTTACGAGTCATGCATGATGTTAGGGAGGAAAATGGTTTGACAGAGCGTTAGTGCTGTATCATTTTAAAAAGATACACAGAAACGGTTCAAAATCAAATGTTATTTGTCACGTACACAGTTTGTACAGCAGGTATAAAAGGTGCAGTGAAATGGTCGTGTACTAGCTACCTCAACATTGCAGTACTATAATTAAGCAATAATGCCCGAGGGGGTGTGGTATATGGCCAATATACCACAGATAACCACTGTTCTTAAGCGTGATGCAATGCAGAGTGCTTGGATACAGCCCTTAGTTACCAACGTAATTAGAGCAGTAAAAATAAATGTTTTGTCATACCCGTGGTGTACGGTCTGTTATAAACTGGGTGGTTCGAGCCCTGAATGCTGATTGGCTGACAGCCGTGGTATATCAGATCGTATATTTACTGCTCTAATTACGTTGGTAACCAGTTTAGAATAGCAATAAGGCACCTCAACAGTTTGTGCTATATGGCCGATATACCACTCCGCAATACGTCGTGCCTAAGAACAGCCCTTAGCCGTGGTACATTGGCCATATAACACACCCCCCCGTGCCTTATTGCTTAAATATACCACGGCTGTCAGCCAATCAGCATTCAGGGCTCAAACCACCCAGTTTATATTCAATAATCATTTTTTTATAGAATAGTCGTTTTTGTATTTTATTTGGATCCCCATTAGTTCCTGCCAATCAGCAGCTACTCTTCCTGGGGTCCACATAGTAATATCCTGGTATGTACTCAATAGGATATACAGAATAGATAATGTATGTGCTATGTCAAGTATGACTGTATTTACCATATAAAGTGGATAATGTGCTGGTTGCGCAGTTGACTAAATAGTATATTATAGAACAGCAGTGTTGTGCTTGTGTGTAAGGGTTGGCTGTGTGGAGAGTCCGTGCAAATAGTCTCTAAGGTGTAAATAGTCAGTTCATAGTTTGATTCATGTTAAATTGTTCCATATAATAATTGTTCTATAAGACAAAACACGCCTGTATAAAATAAGAAGATATAAAAGAAAGGGTCCTGAGAACTCCAGCAACCTCCAATGAGTTGTCCTGACTTCCTCACGTCTCCACGCCAACAACATTGATTGATCCCTTGCTATTTACCACCTGCTGTTTTAAAGGGTAGAACGTTCCTTAACAAGCGTATTAAAACCTGCTTGGATGTTGATTTATTCTTGGAACATATCGTTATCCCGCCTGAGAGGTGTGTGTGTGCGTGAGTGTGCGTGCGTGAGTGAGAGAGATTAGGCTCTTGTGGCCTGCCTGCCTGTCTATAACAGTCTTTGAATAACACACACACATACAGTAGCTATCTCTATGTACCGGGACTTCTTGGCTGACTTGCCTAAATAGTTGGAATCAGGTTGATGTTTTGTGTTTCCATCAACATTGTCCTATTCTAAACCGGTGTTGATATGTGTTGCCATGTGAAAGAGTAGGTGGGAGAAAGGGAGAGGGCTTAGGCACACGCTGTTGCACACTTTCCTGGCTCATCCTCTGTCTCTCAATCATCTCTCTATTTAATTTTACCTTTATTTAACCAGGAAAGTCAGTTAAGAACAAATTCTTATTTTCAATGATGGCCTAGGAACAGTGGGTTAACTGCCTGTTCAGGGGCAGAACGACAGATTTGTACCATGTCAGCTCGGGGGTTTGAACTCGCAACCTTCCGGTTACTAGTCCAACGCTCTAGCCCCTAGGCTACTCTCCCTCCTCCTCCACCTTCTCTGTCTATCTCACACAAGCCTATGCGTGTGAGCTCACACACACACACACACACACACACACACACACACACACACACACACACACACACACACACACACACACACACACACACACACACACACACACACACACACACAGAGTCTTGTACAACTAACCTTGTAGGGACACATTATTCAGTCCCATTCATAATCCAATTTTCCCTTAACCCTAAACCTAACCCTAGCTCCTAAACCTGAAACTAATTCTAACACAAATTCTAACCCTAAACCCCCTATAAATTGCATTTGACCTTGTTTGGACCAACAAAATGTCTCCATTTGGTCAAATTTTTGTTTGTTTACTATTCTTGTGGGGACTTCTGGTTAAACATGTCCACACACACATACACTCCACCTCTAACCAACATGGAGGGCTGTAGGCTTAACATGCCATTAATGTTGTGGTGATAGAAACCTCACCACGTGCACTCAGAGAAGGCTCATGCATTTCTCCTTTACAGTTCACATTCTCTTCCACTTCTACCGGCATCTCTTTGAGTGGTACTGGCACTACTTGAGAGGAACTAAAAGGAAACTCATCCCTGCCTGTAAATTCCACTGACAGGGTTTCAGAGGTGCTTGGTGAATATTACTTGAAGTCAGACTTTCTAACACAAAAGTTAACCAAAAAAAGTCAATAGTAACAATATTGTTGGATCAATCCGACTTCCGTGAGTCGGTGGTAAGACTTTTAGTGGTCTGATACGTATCACACACCTTAAAGACTCTACTGCCCTCTCTGTCCAATCTGTCGTGCATCGTTATTAGTGGGCATTCCCAGTCATCCATGTCCTTGGCCCATGCCTTCCTGCCCGCATTGCTTATAATTGGTGTCTGAAGACACACAGACCAAAGTGTTCTGTCTCCTGTTCTCACAGTCCCATCCCATTTGGCTTGCACCGTGATCGAGGGCACTATGTTCCACCCCTGCCCGCTTTCTTGCCCACCTGATTGGCAACCATATCTTATAATAACCCCTGGTGTCTGTGCCAGGGAATCCGTCTCTGATGGCACATCGTCTCACTATCACTGGAGGGTCTGTACAGGACATAGAGTTGGAAAGAGGCCACGCACCCTATCTTTGCCATTATTACGTCCACAATGGTGCTGTCCACTAAAATAGGTTTTGTGGCAACTGTGTCCTCTATCGAACTCTATGGTACAGTAACAGGACCAGGAAGTGACCAGAGGAGGCTGGTGGGAGGAGCTATAGGATGACGGGCTCATTGTAATGGCTGGAATGGAATAAATGGAACGGAGGTTTCCATATGTTTGATGTGTTTGATTCTATTCCATTGATTGTATTCCAGGTATTACAATGAACCAGTCCTCCTATAGCTCCTCCCACCAGCCTTCTGTGGAAGTGACATACCTCAGCTGGGGCCTTAGACTGTACACCATGTCCTCAGTTTGTTCCCTCCATCAACCAATCAGAGAGGGGTATAATTAGGCCCAGAGCCCAGGCCATGTAGGCATGTTAAACAGCTGTTCAGGAAGAACTCAGTGACATGATCTGGTATCAAGTGCTACTGGATTGTCCTGACTTGGCCTGACATGGTACTGAAATGTGCCCTACTCCAGAGGAGGCTGGTGGGAGGAGCTATAGCAGGACGGGCTCATTTTAATGGCTGGAATGGAATTAATGGTACGGAGTAAAACGTGGTTGCCATATGTTTGATGTGAAACCATTCCGCCCGATTCCGATTACCACGAGCACTTCCTCCCCAATTAAGGTGGCACCAACCTCCTGTGCCCTACTCATCGAGATCCACTATAATATTACTGTCTTCTATTTAATGATGTGGCATCATGTTATCCGCCGTAAGAGCTGTAGATAAGGGCTGTAGATAAGCACTTTGTCGATGGACTGTTGTGTTATTATGATGTGAAAGCTGTTGTGGTGCTTGTGTTTTCCTTGAACCATGTTGTCCTTGTTGACCTTGTTTTGTGTCAAACGGCACCTGCAGAAATGATGTATTGTAGCTTTTGATGCCTTTTGTCATGGCAGTGAAGTTGTTGTATTGCAGCAAATAGGGGGTGGGGCTTGAATGATAAGTACCCTATGACCCTATGTCTGTCAGTCAAACACCTACAGTGGCTTGTGAAAGTATTCACTCCCCTTGGCATTTTTTTATTTTGTTGCCTTACAACCTGGAATTAAAATAGATTTGGGGGGGTTTGTATCATTTGATTTACACAACCTACCTACCACTTTGAAGATGTAAAATATTTGTTATTGTGAAACCTTTGACTAGGCCATTCCAAGACATTTAAATGTTTCCCCTTAAACCACTCGAGTGTTGCTTTAGCACTATGCTTAGGGTCATTGTCCTGCTGGAAGGTGAACCTCCGTCCCAGTCTCAAATCTCTGGAAGACTGAAACAGGTTTCCCTCAAAAATGTCCCCGATTTTGGCACCACCCATCATTCCTTCAATTCTGATCAGTTTCCCAGTCCCTGCCGGTGAAAAACATCCCCTCAGGGTGATGGGAGGTATTGGGTTTGTGCCAGACATAGCGTTTTCCTTGATGGCCAAAAATCTCAATTTTAGTCTCTTCTGACCAGAGTACCATCTTCCATATGTTTGGGGAGTCTCCTACATGCCTTTTTTTTCTTTAAGCAATTTTCTGGCCACTCTTCCGTAAAGCCCAGCTCTGTGGAGTGTACGGCTTAAAGTGGTCCTATGGACAGATACTCTAATCTCCGCTGTGGAGCTTTGCAGCTCCTTCAGGGTTATCTTTGGTCTCGTTGTTGCCTCTCTGATTAATACCCTGCTTGCCTGGTCCGTGAGTTTAGGTGGATGGCCCTCTCTTGGTAGGTTTGTTGTGGTGTCATATTCTTTCCTTTTTTTATATTGGATTTAATGGTGCCCCGTGGGATGTTCAAAGTTTCTTATATTTTTTTATAACACAACCCTGATCTGTACTTCTCCACAACTTTGTCCCTGACCTGTTTGGAGAGCTCCTTGGTCTGAAAGACTCTGGGGCCTTTCAGAACAGGTGTGTATATATACTGAGATCATGTGACAGATCGTGTGACACTTAGATTGCACACAGGTGGACTTTATTTCATTAATTATGTGACTTCTGGAGGTAATTGGTTGCACCAGATCTTATTTAGGGGCTTCATAGCAAAGTCGGTGAATACATATGAACGCACCACTTTTCTGTTTTACATTTTTTCTAATTTTTTTGAAACAAGTTATTTTTTTCATTTCTCTTCACGAATGTCCATTACATGAAATCCAAATAAAAATCTATTTAAATGACAGATTGTAATGCAACAAAATAGGAAAAACGCCAAAGGGGATGAATACTTTTGCAAGGCACTGTAGCTAAACTAAAGATGGTGGATAAATGAAGAAAATGTATTCAGGTCGTTTACCATTGGAAAATAACGGTCAGTTCCGGTCTACTTAACTGGGCGTCTCTCCCCTAGAAACCAATGCAATAATATCTGGGTCTAGTCTACTTAGTTCATTGACTTTCATTGAACCAGAAAAAAACAGTGAGTGGGGTGTCTCGCTTCCTCTTCTGTCTCTGGCTAAGAGTTCCAATCCTTTTGTCAATGTTGCTACAATATTGTACTTATGATAGTGACAATTTGTATCATTATATGCCATCTCTAATCTTCTCTGTCTGTCTCTGTCACCAGTGTGTCCTCTGGGTTCGATGGGATCCAGGAGCAGAACATCTGTAATAAGATCATGGCAAAGCTGATCCAGAACTACAGCAGCATATTCAACAACAACCACCAAGATGACGACCATAAAGAAGAGCACTGTGTCTTCAATAGAGATGGAGACAGAGGAGAATACATACAGGAATCTCTACCCTCTAACATCATCATTGTTAAAGTGAGTTACTGGTATTTTACATGTATTTTATACAAATGTTCATACTGATCTGGGCTGGTTTGGTCTTCCCTGTCTATTCCCTATGTGGGCTCTGGTCAAAAGTCGTGCACTATGTAGGGCATAGGGTGCCATTTCGGAATTTATTTTGGGGGTACATTTTGTTTGCCTGCGAGTGATGTTATACCCATCTTTGAATTGATTTGGCTTGACGCAATCTCAGTCACGACTCTTCCAAGGGAACATCTTTGTTTTGATGTTCTGTTCTTGCTATCGGTCCATATTTCATGATGTGTCTCAAGCGCTTGAGGAGAAGAAAATCATATATAATGGGAATACACATACAGGCACAAGAAGATCCATCAAGCTGTAAAATATATGTATTTACCTGCTTTAAGAATCCATTATGTTTGGTTGAATTTTCACAAAACATTAAGGATTTAAAAATATAATTATTTCCCAATTGTCAACCTGACTTGGGCCTGTGCCCTTAGTGTCAGAAAGGGCCAATATTGGTCAGTGTAGAAAAGGCCTCTGGCGAGTTTGACCTGTTACAGTATACCCCTAATGCCGTTTTTAACTACAGTACCAGTCAAAGGTTTGGACACACCTACTCATTCAAGGGTTTTTCTATATTTTTAATATTTTCTACATTGCAGAATAATAGTGAAGACATGAAAACTATGAAATAAGACACATTAATCATGTAGTAACCAAAAAAGTGTTAAACATATCAAAATACGTATATTTTAGATTCTTCAAAGAAGCCATCCTTTGCCTTGATGACAGCTTTGCACACTCTTGGCATTTTCTCAACCAGTTTAATCTGGAATGCTATTCCAACAGTCTTGAAGGAGTTCCCACATATGCTGAGCACTTTTTGGCTTCGCGTATGCTGAGCATTTGATTTCCTTCACTCTGCAGTCCATCTCATCCCAAACCATCTCAATTGGGTTGAGGTCGGTTGATTGTGGAGGCCAGGTCAAACCAGATGGGATGGCGTATCAGTGCAGAATGCTGTTGTAGCCGTGCTGGTTAAGTATGCCTTGAATTCTAAATAAATCACAGACAGTGTCACCAGCAGAGGACCCCCACACCATCACACCTCCTCCATTCTTCACGGTGGGAACCACACATGTGGAGATCAACCGTTCACCTACTCTGTGTCTCACCAAATCACGGCGGTTGGAACCAAAAATCTATTTTTTGGACTCGTCAGACCAAAGGACAGATTTCTAGCGGTCTAATGTCCCTTGCTCGTGTTTCTTGGCAAACCTGTTAATTGAAATGCATTCCAGGTGACTACCTTATGAAGCTGGTTGAGAGAATGCAACTCTGTTATCAAGTCAAAGGGTGGCTACTTTGAAGATTCTCAAATATAATATATTTTTATTTGTTTAACACTTTTTTAGTTACTATGTGATTCCATATGTGTTATTTAATAGTTGTGATGTCTTCACTATTGTTCTACAATGTAGAAAATAGTCAAAAATAAAGAAAAACCCTTCAATGAGTAGGTGTGTCCAAACTTTTGACTGGTACTGTACAAGGGTCTGGTTACTCGACTAACACTGTTACCCCAGACATACTGTACATGACTTCATAAATGCTTTATTTTAAGAGTATGTGTCAAACATACCTAAATTCCATGAAATAGCACTTTATCATGAGTTCCATTTTGAGTTTCTCAATCACTTTCTACATAAAGGACAAAGTGGTAATTTGGTCAGTCAGCCCTCAAAGGAAGTGCTGAGTGTATTTATCATTGCATGTTGTGTGTGTGTGTGTGTGGTGGCCTCACGTGAAGATATCTCTAGTTCTGTCCAGTGCTGTAAATGTCTGTAGCAGCCAGGGGCCTTAGGGGCCTCACAACACCTGAGACCCCAGTTGGCTGCTGACCTGTGGGATATCCCTCCGCCTGACCAGCTCCTATTGGGATCTCCTTACACACAGGGCTACATCTCCTGAGGCTGCTTTTTGACCATTGACCTCCCACATGCCGCTCATTGCTTTTCTCCGCACGCAGCCATGGATACAGGTGCTCCTGTCCTCTTACTGTAAGAAAGAGGGGGGCATGAGTTGACCATGGGGGTGTTTGAGTGGAGGGGTTGGGGTTAGAGGTTAGGGTCAGACAGCACAGCACAATTTACCTGTCTCACTTGTTCTCGACACTGTTGTGAGGGAGGTAGAACACACTGTTGTGAGGGAGGTAGAACACACTGTTGTGAGGGAGGTAGAACACACTGTTGTGAGGGAGGTAGAACACACTATTGTGAGGGAGGTAGAACACACTGTTGTGAGGGAGGTAGAACACACTGTTGTGTGGGAGGTAGAACACACTTGTGAGGGAGGTAGAACACACACTGCTATGAGAATCACTCTGGGAACTCACCACTGCAAAATCATTGGGAATTTAAGTCAGAAGACATTTTTACATTGTCATATGATTTTCACTCTCCAATTCCTACCCTTGACCCCAACAGAAATGTTAATCTAAAATCTGTTCTGGAATGTATAGCTGGCATGATATTTCACACCATTAGATGAGGCAATGGTGTACCTTCAATAACAAAAGGAATAAAAGTCTACAGTAACTCATGCTGCTCCTCTGGACCTGCCGCTCTATAGTGGTCAATAGGTGGATTGTGTGTGAAACTTTTTTTGTTGTTGTCTTTTTCCCAGGAGGCCAAGGAGACCCCGGTGAATAGGACAGATACTGAGTCACTGAAAACACTCGGAACCACACCAAGCACTCCCACACCCACTCAAAAGACACCAAAAAAGACACCTATTCCAGTTCCCAGAAAGAAAAAGGTGTGCGTGTGTGTGTTTTGTGTGTCCCTGCCATGGAATACAATGCTTAAGTATCTGTACGAGGAGTACGTGCTGCCTGCCTAGTGCATACTTGTTTTAGTTTGTGTGTGTGCACCTGCCATGGAACACAATGTTTAGGTCACAGGAGGTTGGTGGCACCTTAATTACGGAGGACGGGCTGGTGGTAATGGCCGGAGCGAAATAAGTGGAATGGTTTGATGCCATTCCATTGGCTCCGTTCCAGTCATTATTATGGGCCGTCTTCCCCTCAGCAGCCTCCACTGGTTTAGGTATGTGTTTGTGTCAGGATGAGAATGCAGGCTGTCTCCCTATGCCCAATGTACACATGTAGGATTCTCAGTGTTAACCTGCATGAACTACGACTCTTAGAATTCCCCAACAGTGTAGAATTCCCCTTACAGAGTACTTTTAACTAAGAATTCCTCAACAATGTAGAATTCCCCTTACAGAGTACTTTTAACTAAGAAATCCCCAACATGGTACTTTAAATACCAACAATGTGGTCACATGACGTAGTCAATTAGACATGGTTTTGAAACGTAAAAATAAACAGATTTCGTCACAACTATACATGCATGTGCAAGTCCCTGCATCATATTTTCATAGTGATATCAGCTGTGATACATGCTACTCCAAGGTCAACGCGTGAGGATACTACAGATATGGTATCCAAAGTGTTGAAATGACTGATACACAGTGATCACTCATAGCTGTTTATTGCAGCAATCATCCTATATTCACAAAGTCACATTGCATTTTAATTGGGCTAATCCCAACCCATAGTTATATTGTTAGTAGCCCATGTATTAAAATGCCCCGTCTGTCACATGCGCTGGGATGTGACTTGATGCATAAACAATAAAGTTATTGACAGAAAAATACATCATGTTATATGAATGATATGATATGTACTTTGTCGTTCCTCTATGTTTCCAGGCTGCATCCAGCAGTCCACCAGATGACACGAAGTCATCAAAAGAACTATCCAATGAAAATCCAGTCATAACTCCAAGGAAACAGAAGGTACAGTGAATACATTCAAATATTGACTTGTTCTCTCTGAAAAACATTAACAATGGTTATTTGATTGCCTTTAGATTGCACTATCCTAAAATAGACATCCAATCCTTATAATTGCACCGTAACCATGGCAATACAGACGTGTTATCGATTATATCTGATATACTCTGGTTAGCTCTGGATCAGAGTAGGATTGCTGATCTAGGACCAGATCCCCATCTGTCCATATAGTCTTATTCATTATAAGCTAAAAGGCGAAACTGATCCTAGATCAGCACTCCTACTCTAAGAGGCTTTGTGGATACGGGCTCTGATGCCACAAACTACCTAATGTTGTCAATGTTGTGGCTGTATTTGCATCTCCCCTAAACACACACACACACACACACACTCACACACACACACACACACGCCTGTACGCGCGTTGTGCACATGCACAGTTTGATGACTTTGATAAACAATTGATGACTTTGATAACTCATTGATCCTGCTTTGTATTATACCCATCAAGGGTCAGTCGTGGGAAAGGCTGTGATTATTCGGCCATGATTACTACAAGTTTAGATAACTGACTAGACTAACTTAACAATCTAAAAATTGTTAGCTGATTGAGTGACTGTCAGTGACTGACAAAACAAGAGAAACTGCTGATCCACAACCAAATGTCAAACTTGCACCTTGTGTATTCTAACTCTCAACAGTAAGTTGAGACCCCGACTCATTTTTGTGAAGGTCGGACCCCCAAGCGAACGCTTATGCCTGGAGCCGGCCCTGGTCTTCTGATAGTGATGGCTCTGATCAAGCCACTCGCTCACATGACTTGATTTGATAAGGGAAATCAGTGAGAGGAAGCCAGACGAGCCACAACACAACAACAATCAAGCTAATTCACAATGACACACAGGAGCTATGCAGACTATATGCCCTTCCAGACCTCCCTGTGGCATTGTGATGCAGACAGCCGAATAGCCTTCACCAACCGATTTCCGTTCTTAGATATTTTAAAAAGTTGTAACCCTTGACTTAGAATGGAATTAAATTCTAATTCTATTGTTGTGACTCATAGACCTACATACACTAGCTGAATGTATTGTTTTGTCTAAGGCCATAAAAGAATGAGCAGAGTTAGCCCATAGGATATTCTTTAATATCCAGACAGAAGCCAGAGGAGAGATTGAGAAATACTGATTGAGCGAACAATGGGATTGGCGTAGCATGGTGTGATGAAAAATAAGACAAGTTATTGCTGATGAGGGATGTTTTTTGTTGTCGTATCCCTGGCAGAGTCCCCAGGACCCATGTTGCTCAGTTGGTAGAGCATGGCACTTGCAACGCCAGGGTAGTGGGTTCGATTCCCACGGGGGACCAGTATGAAAAAAGGATGAAAATGTATGCACGCACTACTGTAAGTTGCTCTGGATAAGAGCATCTGCTAAATGACTAAAATGTCATGTTAAATGAGTCTGTAAAATCACTGAGCCTGTGCATTAGGCTCATATTTAGCATTGCTAGCAGGATCTAATGTAGTGTACTACATTGTTGTTGCTCCTTGGTAATATTGTTGTTGACACACACGTTGGTTTTGTTTGTCTGTTCATTAGATTTTGAGCCATTTCAGTGAAGTTAGCTTTGATAGCGTTCCAGGAAATGTTAGAACGCCAGATGACCTTTGAAATAATATGGCCCTGGATAAAACAAACGTGTTAATATCAATTGTAATTGAAATGATCACCGTAAATATAACAATTCAAGGGCTTTTAGAATGGCGGGAACTCCCCTTTAGTTTCATGTTGATGGAAAATGAAGGGAATTGACCTTTTCATGTAATGTTGATGCAGTCACATAAAGCACATGACTTCCCACTACATAATAAATACAGTCACATCCTGTAATAAACCATGGGGTTCCTTTTCTAAATGGCTTTCTATATAATCAATCAGTAATCTGCAGCCTAATAAAATCAATGCATGCTTATCAGGGATATTTACCCATGATGGCCCTGGATGACGGTGTTGTTAAAATGTATAACCTAACAAAGAAATGGCGTGTAGATAAGTTAGCTAGCTGGCTTGCTACTGGAGTTTGACTTTATGGTGGGAGGGGGAACTATAGTTGAAAAGCCATTGGTACGGTTCTTCTGCTGAGAGTCATTCAGATGTATGTGTTGTGCAGTAAGCACACACTCACACACACTTTTGGGGCCTTAGTGTGACACTAGTTTGGCATGGCTATATAAATCTGTTGTGTGCAACTGAGAGGGGCTGTGACATTTGGAATCGATTAATCGAATCTTAGTGTTTCCATTTCGCATAAATTAGGCTCAGTTTAGATGTATTTATATCTCTGTAGAGCCTGGCTGTAAATTCATCTTATCTGTCGAGGCTCTGGTCTAGTGTTGGGAAACGTGAGATGAGTAATTGCCACCATCGGTCAGAGGGCCCTAAAAAATGTTTATGATGTAGTATATCTGACCCTGTTCACCTGTTGTTGTATGTACCACGTTACCCAACACAGTGAACACTCCTGTCGTGAGGGCAAATGACTTTCCCCATTTTAGCTGGGACTTTCTCAGCTAAAAAAAAAAAGTCCATGGTGACATTATCATTCAACTGCTGTAGTCTATTTTGCTTGTGCTCTTATTTATATTTACATTTCAAAACGTAAGCAAACACGCTGTTGTTATGGTAACAGCGGTATTGGAATTTTAATGTCACTCCTTCTCCGGTATTTATGTGAAAGTGTTTTTGCTGCTGTAAACAATAGCTTGTGTTTTTGGATCATTGTGTTGTGATGAGAGGCTCAGCCGAGTGGGTGTTGTTCTTCTCAAGGCCTACAACACATTAACAGGTATGTCTCTCATTCCAACAAAAGAGGTTAGACAACTGGTCTGTCAGCACCGCTGCTTCTGCCTCTACAACTAAAGGTAGTTTTGGTGATTTAAAAGGCATGTTTTCACAGGTGGTTGTGAATGACTCCAGAATAGAGTGTACCTCGTCAAATCACAGATTGTTGGTATTTATTTTGGCAGCAACTTGTAATTGTTAAGCCATTGTTTTCAAATGAGGTCACCTCTTCTTTGGTCAATTGGACAATAATAAACTGTTTAGCCTAAAAAGTCTGTCATTAACACATTGTCATACTGCCAGTTTGTCTTTCTTGGTGACAGAATGGCGTTTATTTACCCATAGTTCTCCTGATCGGCCACTTCCTGACATCACCAGTGTTGGGGTCATTACAAAAAAATAACTAATATATTCGCTGTTACTTCTTTCAACAATAGAAAATGGCTTATTACTCCCTGGGAAAAGTCATTAGTTACACGAGGAGGTGTGGTATATGGCCAATATAACATGGCTAAGGGCTGTTCTTAAGCATGATGCAACGCGGAGTGCCTGGATACAGCCCTTAGCATTGGTATATTGGCCATATACCACAAATCATTGAGGTGCCTTATTGCTATTATAAACTGGTTACCAATGTAATTAGAGCAGTAAAAATAAATGCTGTCAGCCAATCAGCATTCACTGCTCGAACCACTCAGTTTATAATACTTGGCATATTGCTTTTGCATTACACCCCAAAACGTTGCGCATCCTCACTCAGTATAAACAGTGTCAACGTTACGTTGGCCTATACACCTACACAAGTATACATAAAAATCAAGCCTTGGTTGAGGTTGGCCTACAGTCATCTTTAGCAGCAGTGGTCAGGTCTCTGGGGGTCTTTCGCTATGAGTTGT
This sequence comes from Oncorhynchus mykiss, assembly GCF_013265735.2. Taxonomy (NCBI): domain Eukaryota; kingdom Metazoa; phylum Chordata; class Actinopteri; order Salmoniformes; family Salmonidae; genus Oncorhynchus; species Oncorhynchus mykiss. Next base: position 69,126,845 of record NC_048574.1, read on the forward strand.
GTGTTGGTCGTGTTGCCTTTACAGGTGCTTGAAGAGATTGGAAGTCGTGCAGTGGAGGGGCAGTGGAGGGGTCAACACCACCCCCCCTCGCCACCCTCTGGCGTTCTGGACGTTCAAATACGTCACTTAACTCCTGACATCTGTCGTTGAAGTGCAAAATCTAGTCCCTTAGGCTTAGAAGCTTTTCAAACTGTTCTGTAATGGAAAAACATGAACTACTAGACCTTTTCCATGGCGATTCCAGCCCTGACTGGATGTTCCATTGATAAACGTGGCTCACATGGCTCACTGATAAAGCACTTCCATTCCTCATCATTAAATGGTTTAGCATTGGCTTTTGTCCAGAGCCAAACCCTGCCGGGATTGGTTATTGTGCCTTTGATCAATAGTTGAGCTGTAGGCTTCAGACCCATTAGGCATACAACACAGTGGACTGCTAACATTTGAACTTTTCTCTTTTCTCACACTTTTCTCTTACCCCCAAATGCACACCTCTCAGTTATATGCATTAGATGTAGCTAGCGCACCTCTGTAGAACTGAAAGAGTATAGCCTAGTGGTTGCACACACCATCGACATGAAGAAAGGTCGGTGTGACATACCAGTGGTACGGATGAGGTGCTTTAGGTACACCATAGATACGAAAGGCTACCGCCAGCTATACCCCCTAGGAGTCAGCACGGTAAGAGAAAGAGGAGTTTAACCCTTTTCATTTCCACAGGGTCGTATTCACTAGGCATGAAACAGAAGCAAACAGGCCAAAATGGGTACTTACTATCTAAACTTTTCCATTAAGCGATTTGCATTGAACATCAAATGTTTTGTTTTGTTATGGTGTGCCCAAATGAATACAACCCAGTCCATGTCTCTACTGTACATAGCCTATCCTCCAATGCATGTTTTATTCTGTAGTAACCCGACTAAAGGTCAGCACAGCTGATCTGATTGCCCCTGTGACAGTATGCTGAGGCAGGTATCGTTTACATCTCTGGCTTTACACATGGGGCTCTGGTATTACAGGGAATCCACCCGCCTCACCCATCCCTCATTCTCCTTGTCTCTTTCCACAGGTGAGAAAAGTAAAGCGGGAGACAACGACAGTGCTCCGAGCCGTGCCCCTTCCCAGTCTCTCTCCTGGCCTGCCCTATGTGAGGCCCCTGGTCCTACCCGTTCCCCTGGCTCCGGAGGTGAGGAGCCCCAGCCCTGAGAGAATGGAGCTGACCCCACCGGGGGCCCCACAGGAACCTCAGGGACCAGCCACGGACGCCTGGGACGTCAGCGCGGTCAAGACCACGGAGGTCCTGAACAGGTCAGTGTGTAGTGTAGTAACAGACAGTTATTTTGGGGCCGTATGGTGGAAAGTTAGAAATAGGTAGTTTTTAACAGGTTAGTAGTTCATGATGTTTGTATTCATTCAGGAGCACAATAGCATGTCTGGAATTTGGAAAGAGGTTATATTAGGTAGCTGATTATTTTTATTAAATGCATAATAAGATGCTACGGATGCCGACAAATGTATGTAAAACGCGTTCCAATGCATATGGTATTGGTGGTTCAGTAGTCCATGTAGCACCTCTTCCCTGAATAATTAAAGCTTGTCTCATAGCAGAGAAGAAACACAGCTTGCAGGTCCTGGATGTCAGCCAAGACTTCTGAAGTATAGCCTAGTTTTCTAACACAGCTTGCAGGTCCTGGATGTCAGCCAAGACTTCTGAAGTATAGCCTAGTATGCTAACACAGCTTGCAGGTCCTGGATGTCAGCCAAGACTTCTGAAGTATAGCCTAGTTTGCTAACACAGCTTGCAGGTCCTGGATGTCAGCCAAGACTTCTGAAGTATAGCCTAGTTTGCTAACACAGCTTGCAGGTCCTGGATGTCAGCCAAGACTTCTGAAGTATAGCCTAGTTTGCTAACACAGCTTGCAGGTCCTGGATGTCAGCCAAGACTTCTGAAGTATAGCCTAGTTTGCTAACACAGCTTGCAGGTCCTGGATGTCAGCCAAGACTTCTGAAGTATAGCCTAGTTTGCTAACACAGCTTGCAGGTCCTGGATGTCAGCCAAGATTTCTGAAGTATAGCCTAGTTTGCTAACACAGCTTGCAGGTCCTGGATGTCAGCCAAGACTTCTGAAGTAAAAAAAAAAAACCTAACACAGGTTTTATGATTTTATGGGAGTCACTTAAAAGTGTATCAATCTATCTGCACACATTTTAGTAAACATTGAGTTACACGTTATTACAATACATACATGCACTATTACATCAAATGTTGGATGTCTGACTATTTTCTCCAGCTCAATGAGAAGAAATCTAATGTTATTTTATTTGGCCCCCGCCTTGCTAGAACCCAGATTCTAGCAATCATGTTTAAGGCTCGGTTTAGTCCCGTCCTATATCTCTGATCCTTTATCTCCCTACGAGCCAGGACGCAGCCTGAGATCCTCTGGCAGGGACCTGTTGACCATTCCAAAGTCTCGGTTGAAAAAGAAAGGAGACCAAGCATTTTCCATTAGGGCCCCTAGACTTTGGGAGGGTCTGCCAGACGAGATCAAGCTTGCAGATTCAGTGCCTCTTTTTAAATCCCTGCTGAAGACACAGTTTTATAAAGATGCTTTTAATGTATGATTTGAATGTGTGATTAGCTGTCTTGTTTCCTTCACCTTCCTCCTGTCTTTGTTTATTTTCTAGTACTTTTATTTTATGACGAGAAACACTTTGTTACTTGTATTGAAAAGCGCTATAGAAATAGTTATTATTATTTTCAGTATGTAATAGTACAGTATGAGTTTAAAGGTACATACTAGTAACCCTGTGTAATAACACAGTACGAGAGATTAGTTGTAAATATCTTATGACCACTGTTTGCGTTGGTGAGACGTTCCCGTCATTGTAGGGTGATTGTGCTGAGTTCAGAACAGCCAGCTGCCATTTGGGATCTAAAAAGCCGGGAGCCAATCTTGGTCGCAAGGCTCCTGTGGCATCCCAATGGCATCTAAACATATTTATTATAAGTTGGCTGAAACTGGACCCTGTCTGAATCAAGTGTCCCCAGTCTGGGAATAGCATGTCTGCAAAATAACATGTACAGCTGTGTTGGTTGGTTGTTGAGGCCTCCTTAGGGTTGATGTTAGCATTAGCCTAGTGCTAGCTAGCACACCCAGTGTTCAGTTGCTCTTAAACAAGATAGCCTTGTCCTCAGTGCATGGCATGCAGTCACTATGATGTAAGATTTAAGATGGAGCTTTTGTCTGTGGAGGGCTTAGTCAATCAATTAATCAATAAGCTTCCTGTAGGTAGTTGTTCATGGAAAATACAAAATATTGGCCTGGTCATATTGGGCATGCATAAAATCAAGTTTGTTTTAATAGGAATTGCTTATTTAACCTTTTATTTAACTAGGCAAGTCAGTTAAGAACAAATTCTTATTTACAATGACGGCCACGCCCTACCCCGGCCACACCCTAACCCGGACTACGCTGGGACAATTGTTCGCCGCCCTATGGGACTCCCAATCACGTCCGTTTGTGATACAGCCTAGAATCCACCCAGGGTCTGTAGTGATGCCTTTAACACTGAGATGCAGTGCCTTAGACCGCTGCGCCACTCAGGAGCCCAAATATATATTTATTCAATGTTTATTCAGAATTAATAAATGGCTCAGTGGAAACTGGTAACTGCTGAATACAGGCTTCATGTTGTGTGGTGTTACTTGGAAGAGGACCTCTGACACAGGGCTTGTAAGAAATAAATGTGCTCACTAGATATTCAATGCTAAGTATCAGCTAGGAAAATGAAAGCAGAGCTCATCTCGCAGGAGCAAATAGAACATGTATGCTAAGCAAACAAAATAGTAGGAACAAGCTAACGGATGCTAAACTGAACCGATACGAGGCTGTGTTATGTTACAGCTTGTGTAGTACAGCTCTCTAGTAGTTGATCTGGAGACGAGCACACGTGTGCATGCACACAAACACACGCACATACAGTATAAATGCATATGTGGAAGTGGTGGACTTTGCAGTATTTTTTGTATCTTTTACTGCCTTTAAATAGATAAGATAACAGCGTCTAAAAATACCTTCAGGTAAAGCCTGAAACTGTCTTTGAAAACATGCATTAGGAGTGCCTGGCCATACCCCCAATACGCCTTCATTAATAGAAGAAGTGAATATGCAGTTGAAGTTGGAAGTTTACATACCCCCTTAGCCAAATACATTTAAACTCAATTTTTCACAATTCCTGACTTTTATTCCTAGTAGAAATTCCCTGTCTTAGGTCAGTTAGGATCACCACTTTATTTTAAGAATGTGAAATGTCAGAACAGTAGAAGCGCCAATATTTTATTTCAGCTTTTATTTCTTTCATCACATTCCCAGTGGGTCAGAAGTTTACATACTCAACTAGTATTTGGTAGCATTGCTTTTAAATTGTTTAACTTGGGTCAAATGTTTCGGGTAGCCTTCCACAAGCTTCCCACAATAAGTTGGGTGGATTTTAGCTCATGACAGAGCTGATGTAACTGAGTCAGGTTTGTAGGCCTCCTTGCTTACACACGCTTTTTCAGTTCTGCCCACAAATTTTCTATAGGATTGATGTCAGGGGTTTGTGATGGCTACTCCAATACCTTGACTTTGTTGTCCTTAAGCCATTTTGCCACAACTTTGGAAGTATGCTTGGGGTCATTGCCCATTTGGAAGACCTATTTGCGGCCAAGCTTTAACTTCCTGATGTCTTGAGATTGCTTCAATATATCCACATATTTTTCCTGCCTCATGATGCCATCTATTTTGTGAAGTGCACCAGTCCCTCCTGCAGCAAAGCACCCCCACAACATGATGCTGCCACCCCCGTGCTTCACGGTTGGGATGGTGTTCTTCGGCTTGCAAGCCTCCCCCTTTTTCCTCCAAACATAACGATGGTCATTATGGCCAAACAGTTTTATTTTTGTTTCATCAGACCAGAGGACATTCCTCCAAAAAGTATGATTGCAAACCGCAGTCTGGAGGTTTTGGAGCAGTGGCTTCTTTCTTGCTGAGCGGCCTTTCAGTTTGTCGATATAGGACTCGTTTTACTGTGGCTATAGATACTTTTGCACCTGTTTCCTCCAGCATCTTCACAAGGTCCTTTGCCGTTGTTCTGGGATTAATTTGCATTTTTCGCACCAAAGTATGTTCATCTCTAGGAGACAGAGTGCGTCTCCTTCTTGAGCGGTATGATGGCTGCGTGGTCCCATGGTGTTTATACTTGCTTGCTATTGTTTGTGCAGATGAATGTGGTACCTTCAGGCATTTGGAAATTGCTCCCAAGGATGAACCAGACTTGTGGAGGTCTACAATTTTTTTTCTGAGGTCTTGGCTGATTTCTTTTGATTTTCCCATGATGTCAAGCAAAGAGGCACTGAGTTTGAAGGTAGGCCTTGAAATACATCCACAGGTACACCTCCAATTGACTCAAATGATGTCAATTAGCCTATCAGAAGCTTCTAAAGCCATTACATCATTTTCTGGAAATGTTCAAGTTGTTTAAAGGCACAGTCAACTTAGTGTATGTAAACCTCTGACCCACTTGAATTGTGATACAGTCAAATCAAATCAAATGTATTTATATAGCCCTTCGTACATCAGCTGATATCTCAAAGTGCTGTACAGAAACCCAACCTAAAACCCCAAACAGCAAGCAATGCAGGTGTAGAAGCACGGTGGCTAGGAAAAACTCCCTAGAAAGACCAAAACCTAGGATGAAACCTAGAGAGGTACCAGGCTCTGAGGGGTGGCCAGTCCTCTTCTGGCTGTGCCGGGTGGAGATTATAACAGAACATGGCCAAGATGTTCAAATGTTCATAAATGACCAGCATGGTCAAATAATAATAATCACAGTAGTTGTCGAGGGTGCAGCACCTCAGGAGTAAATGTCAGTTGGCTTTTCATAGCCGATCATTAAGAGTATCTCTACCACTTCTGCTGTCTTTTTAAAACAGCAAGTCTGGGACAGGTAGCACGGCAGTGTAAAACTAACAGGTCTGTGAGAGCCGGAATTCTTACTGGTTGGTAGGTGATCAAATACTTATGTCATGCAATAAAATGCAATTTAATTACTTAAAAATCATACAATGTGATTTTCTGTATTTTTGTTTTAGATTCCGTCTCACAGTTGAAGTGTACCTATGATAAAAATTACAGACCTCTACATGCTTTGTAAGTAGGAAACACTGCCGATTTTGCAGGTTATCAGATACTTGTTCTCCCCACTGTAAGTGTATGTCAACTTCCGACTTCAACTGTACAGTGTATATTTTTTTTGTATCAACAAGACACAACCTTAGTAAAATGTTTGACAGATAACCTATGACAAATCAACACTATTCCTTTTTAGGTTGTAAAATGGGACTTTCTAGAGGGCTTTTTTACTATTATGATTTATTATTATTATTATTTCAAAGTTATTGTTAAAGGACAGTAGTTGCCATATTATTATTGTTACTAGGTATTGTTTGTTTTAGTTCATTTTCATTTGGACACTCTTGAAAATGACATTGTGCATCTAAAGAGATTTTCATCTAAATACATATCATTACCTAATTATCCCTAGCAATAGCAACAGGTGCTTTCCCATTGAGTGGCAACAGCCTTCCTCGTCATGCACTTCATAGGGACAGTAAATCTATCGGAGGCTTAAAGGATTATACCTTAAAAATACCCTAGTCTGGGGTATCGGATGGCCGATTTGGGGATCGGGTGACAGGGAGACCCTCGTAGCCTTTATAAGCAACCCTGTCTCTTGTTGTAGCTATGCTAATAGCTGACTGGTACAGTGTTTCTATTGCTGCTGTCACATGATGTGACGGACCTTTTAGCTAAAGTTCAGCAGACTGGTATAGCTAGCGAAGGATTGCCAGACCTATTTGGAAATGCATACTTTACTGCCTAAGAACCCAAAGCCTACTAGTTGCCTCATGTTTTCAGTGGAGTATAGGATGGCTAACATTGAGCATAAACTATGTATAAATAGTACAACTGTATATAAATACATGTGCAATTAAGCTGCCCTTACTTTCCATAGGTATGTGTCAGGCTTGTATCTGTGTCAGTACAGCATCCAGCACTAAGCAGGAACAAACTGGATCAAACTGGATTTCAACTGAAAGATGGGTAGAATGCTAGTGGTGTTGAACTGCATTTTGTTAAATCTTGAGCTGTGAGATCTAGGCCATTGGAAGATACGTACTTAGGTTATCAGTTGATTTCTCTGGGGTCAAATTGTAACCCCTTGGCTAGAATATCTCCTATTGGCCCCTCCTCTACTTCTCTGTCCCCTCTCTACTTCTGTTCTTCATCCTTCTATGCTAGTCTTTATCAGATCTCCCCTTTAAAAAACAACTACAATTACACATTTTCCATCAATTGATTCAGTCGATTAGTCTGCACTTCACTGTGCTACGTTTTCCACCTGTCAGCTTAGATGACCGGCATATAAGCAGGTTTTGAGCCATGAATAAGGGCTTCACTTTACATGTCGGCCTCTCACCGGTTTGGAAAATACCAGTTTGCCGGTGGCACTGCTATGCAAACTCCACATGTGCATGTTTAACATTGTACCTGCCTGCGTTTCTACAAACCGGCCACACATCTCATTGAGAGTAGACTACAGTGGGTTTCCTAGGATATGACATAGAGGTATTGCATCATCATCATCAGAGATCACTAGGATACTACATAGAGGTATTGCATCATCATCAGAGATCAACTCGTGGTAACACTAGGAGACTGTGAAGAAATGTTTGCCCACTGTCTGTGCACGGTTTAGACATTGATCCTGTCTAGCAACCGGGATGGATGCTTCATCATTACAAAGGCTCCTATCAATTCATCCTCATGTCTCAAATCAGAAGCACAAGCCAGCATAATAAAGGCATGTGAACAACCCGCCCCTAGTTGGCTCTGGGATTGAAAAAAAGCCACCTTTCAGTTACTGGCCCAATGCTCTTAACTGCTAGGCTACCTGTCACATCATGTAGGCACTCATAGGGTCTCTTCTAGATACAGGCTACATGCACATGCTGGTTGTTGTATGTAGTTGCCATGGTTCACTGACTTGTGACCCATTATCTTTCTTAGAAAGAAATCCATTGAAAGCGGGTTGGGGGGGTGTGTGTGTGTGTGTGGGTGTGGTTGGGTTGGGTGAGGAATGTAACGGTCTGGTGTGAGTGTCAGACACTCTGGGGAGGTTATTGTTGGCCAACAGGGAGCCTCATCCAACAAGTCTGCTTGGATTTAAGGAGGGAAAACCCTAGTAGCTGGCACCTGTCCTCAACCACTCTAACCTATAGGATACTCCTACAATGGTTCCCATCTGCAGAAAAAGAGAGAGAGGATATCAATTCTGATTCAAACAGGTGTCATTGGCTCCTGAACAGCAAATAGGAGAAGAGGGTCAGAGACTTGGCTCAAATGTTATTGGCTGCTAAACCGGCCTATAGGTTAGGAGGGGGGGTTGGAAATGTATAGGAAGAGATGAGACTACAGTGACACTAGTCAAGAAGATGCTAGTTGCCATGGTTTCTGCCATGTTTGACTTCCAAGTCTGTCATTGACCCTTCACTCTCTAAAGGCCCATCTGTAGATGTGATGGCCATTTTCTGCTATTACAATTAGGCTATCAGCTGGTGTTTTGGTGTTGATTATTGACTATTTACACTGAACAAAAATATAAACTCAACATGGAAAGTTTTGGTCCCATGTTTCATGAGCTGAAATAAAATATCCTTGAAATTTGTCATATGCACAAAAAGCTTATTTCTCTCAAATGTTGTGCACAAATTTGTTTACATCCCTTTTAGTGAGCATTTCTCCTTTGCCAAGATAATCCATCCGCCTGACAGGTGGCATATCAAGAAGCTGATTAAACAGCATGATCATTATAGACATGCACAATGCCACAGATGTCTCACACAGGAATGTCCACCAGAGCTGTTGCCAGAGTATTCAATGTTAATTTCTCTACCATAGCAGTGCCACCGGCAAACTGGTATTTTCCAAACCGGTGAGAGGCCGACATGTAAAGTGAAGCCCTTATTCATGGCTCAAAACCTGCTTATATGCCGATCATCTAAGCTGACAGGTGGAAAACGTAGCACAGTGAAGTGCAGACTAATCGACTGACGTCATTTTAGAGAATTTGGCAGTACGTCCAACCGGCCTCACAATCGCAGACCACGTCTACCCACTCCAGCCCATCACATCAGCGTGTATGGCATCATGTTAGTGAGCGGTTTGCTGATGTCAACACTGTGAACAGAGTGCCCCATGGTGGCGGTGGGGTTATAGTATGGGCAGACATAAGCTACGGACAACAAACACAATTACATTTTATCAATGGGAATTTGAATGCACAGAGATACGGTGACGAGAACCTGAGGCCCATTGTCATGCCATTCATCTGCCACCATCACCTCATGTTTCAGCATGATAATGCACAGACCCATGTATCAAAGATCTTTACACAATTCATGAAAGCTGAATTGCATACACACAAGACATGCCACCCATTGAGCATGTTTGGGATGCTCTGGAACGATGGGTATGACGGCGTGTTCCAATTCCCGCCAATATCCAACAACTTTGAACAGCCATTGAAGAGGAGTGGGACAACATCCCACAGACCACAATCAACAGCCTGATCAACTCTATCTGAAGGAGATGTGTCGCGCTGCATGAAGCAAATGGTGGTCACACCAGATACTGACTGGTTTTCTGATCCACGCCCCAACCTTTTTTTAAAGGTATCTGTGACAACATAGTAATGGCCTAATTTATTTCAATGAACTGATTTCCTTATATGAACTGTAACTCCGTAAAATCGTTGAAATTGTTGCATGTTGCGTTTTATATTTTTGTTCAGTGTAGCTTAGTAAGAGGAAGTCGCCATGTTCCTGCTGCCATGGTGATTTAACCCCGTTGACCTGGCTTATGGCCATAATGTCAACGTGAAGAGCTGACACTGGTCAACCACAGTACAACTACAGGTCAAGGTCATTGGTACCTCTCAACATAATGAATCTGGATGATCATATGAGCATGTCACTGTGCTCTCGCCAGCTGTTCCCTTTCATTACTCTAGAATTATGCTAGAAATGCATTGAAAACTGGTTTACTGGTTGAGAAGGAAAGCTGCCTACAAACCATATTGCTCATTCACAATTGGCTACTTTTCTCTCCACAGTTCCAGCCTGTTCCCCCATTGCCCCTTTGGCAAAAATGTGGTAATCTCTGAAGCGTGATGGGTTTATGGTAGCATTCCCTTAACACCTTGGTCTATGGTGGAATGTACCGTCTGTAACTTGGGTTTTGAGAGTGTACACCAATAGGGGCTCAAGTAGGTAACCGGTCCAAGCTTTTTAGGTTTGGTACACTGCAGGTTCTATTCTCCAAAAATTCTAAGAATGGACCATGAAGCAGGCTATGGTTTATCGTCCTTATTAAAGTAGTGTGGAAGAGGCCTGGCGGGCGCAGAGGAGAAGGGGAGGAGGGCTGGAACACTGACCTCCAATCAGGAGAACGTATACTCCAGTAAGATCCTCATGGAGTCACCTGGACTGGAACCCAAACGGAATATGGCTCAGTTTCAACCAAAGTTTAGATTCCAGGCTAGTAGTCACATCCATATAATAATGCAAGGCTATGAACCTGAAATTAATTCTGTGACTTTGAATATGACCAATGAGTCAAAATGTGAAAATGGTAGTGTCAAACAAATTGTCCTTATACTGGTATAGGGTATTGAGAAACTATTATTTAAACAACCTGGTCAATAGGGCACTATGGTAAAAATGTGTTGAGTTGAATGAAATAAAGATGATTTATTTGTCTACAAAATGGTGGAGGGTTGCCAGCCTGGCCGAGTTGTTTGCTAGTTTTCCGTCACCTCTGCGAGGATTAAGTCTCCTCAACAGAGCCACTTGTTATTCCTTAAGTAAGGTAGTGGGTAAGCAGGATTTCCGTTTGCAACAATTCGTGACAGCACACATTATTTTAATACGCTTGCCAGACTGTTTAACACGGCCTAAGTATAGGGAAACATTTCTCGGCTGGCTTCCACTAGCAATACGTACAAATTGTGAAATGCTGTTGTGAGGTGCTCTTGGTACCTTGATCCGGAAGGGGGATTTCATAGACTATGTACGTAGGTTGTATTAGAGGAGGTAAGGGAAGAAAAAAATCTCACATACACACACTCATTCAGAATTCTTCAAGATAGAGGCCAGATCATGTGATATGGTAAGCTTTTGAAGTTGAATGAACTTCGGCCCATTTCGGTTCCCGACAAACTGAAACCTAAATCCTCTGTTTTGAACTTGGTACGGTGTTCGGCCTTTACACCCCGGGCAGCTAAACCAGTGGTATGTTCTCCCCTCTCAGCCCTAGACGGTGACATACTCACACCCTCCTTACCGTTAGACTACTGGAGCTACTGCACGTACCCAAAAACACAGAGTCCAAATATTTTCTCCATGGCCCATTTAACCACAATTCAGTCTTGTGTGTATTAGTGAGTCTATTGTTTAATTTCAAAAGTGTCTAACCCTATTTACAACCCATGATTAGACAGTATTAGCTGTTTATTGGCACAATTGCCAACTTTCATGTACTGTACCCCATGGTTATGAGAAAATGGCACTGGTGATTGAGGTTTGGCTTTCTTATGAAGGCTATGTAACCCTTTCCGTGGCAATATTTAGGGCTTTTTGCAGCAATTTTATACACCATGTTAATCACACACATGCTTCTGTAGGCTACGTGATGTTTAGGGTAGTAAGGCCCTCGGCAGGTTAACGTATTTTTCAGGATATGGACATGTTAAGCAATCTCCACATTAAGAAGTTCCCGTTCTTGTTGCATCATTTCTGTCATGTGTAACTATTGGCCCAGGCCCCGCCAGAGCTATACCAGAGGAGGGCACACACGGCCCTTCAACTGTCACTTTAATAATTCCCAGAGACAAGCTTTAACAAAACGTACTGAACTGACTGGAGCATTAGGTGGCTATTGTTCCAGAGACAAAAGGACATTCTGTCCCCTAAAAACACCACTGAGGTGCAGAGAATGGGAGAAAAAAAAAAGTGTGCTTCATATGTAATATTGCATCGCTCTCACCCCACAGTGGCTAACCTAACTGTTTTTTTGTTTTTGCATTTCAGCTCCCAAGAGGAAGACAGCAGACCCATATCTCCTTTCTACATAAGGTAGGTCCTGGTCTTGTTTTTGTCCTGAGAAAAGAGGTCGACAGGATGTTATTATGGAGATGTGGGGTCATGGGGCCTATCCGCTGTATTTCATGCCATCTCAATGCATTAACATAGGAAACAATAGGCCCACCAGAAAGAGGAGGGGAGGGAGGGGGCATGCTGTGCACATGCAAGCTGTCGTTGTTATGATGGTGGCAGTGTGAGCACGTGGTCTCTGGTCCAGCAAGACTTCCCGTAAAGCTGTAAAAACCAAAACATTTCCCTGATTTTGTATAGTAGTGAGAAGAAAGGGATCTCTCTCAACCCTGAGGTTGAGACTGACACCTTTTCGTTTATTGTTATCGTGCTGGTCATTCTGGATATTGACCTCTCCAACGGCCCTACACACTGTACTCCTGAAATTGTACAATTTAACATCTCAAATGAGATCATTTGTCATACAGTACATCCCATTGTTTCATAGATCTGGATATTGATCCATCACTGTATTGACAAAGTATCTGAAGAAATAGGTACATAGCTTCACAAATATATCATATAACAGAACATTTCATGTTACTACATCTATAGTGCAGAACCAGATTCCCAACATAGTTTGACAATCCACTCAATTGTCACACCTCCACTTGATGGAAATATTCACCAAAACATATGAACTGCTTTGACACGCTGTCATACAGTGACATCAGACCAACATGGTTCTTAATGGAACCGGATCGTTCTAGTTTTGACACCTTGCCATACAGTGAGATCAGACGAACAAGGTTCTTAGTGGAATTTCTGGTTGAACCGGATCATTCTGCTCTGACACCTGATCTATGAGTCACCCTCCAGTCAGGCACCCCCCATGACATTTTATGGCATCACTTCCTGTTAACTTCCTGTTTGGCTGATACTGTAAACTCTAGTCATGTCAACTTTACCGCCTTCACCAGGTACTTTGAGGCACATTGAGTGTACCTGCTGAACTCTATATTAAGTTCATAAGCCTTGACACAGACCCTCATTCGGCCTTTTCTCCTTTGAAATGTACCCTAAACAGGTTTCATCCTTCACATATACCTAGTTATGTGTTCAAGACCGTGACCAGTAGCATACATCTGATATTTTCACAATGATTTCGCTCATCGATGGTGATGGCTCAGAGGCCATAATGTATATGATGATGAAGGATGCCAAACAGGGGTGGACTGGCCATCTGGCATTACGGGCAAATGCCAGATTGGCTGGTCCATTTTTAGCCCAGTGGGCCTGTCGGGGCCCTCAAGGGACAAATGGGCTGGTGTTGGGTAGGTTTGGGCAGTATCCAGATTTTCATACCTTTTCTGTACCATACTGGGTACGCACAAAACAATTTAGGCAACAGGGATCTTGACCCAGGAGGGGATTGAATGGCTCTGCTGTAACCAAGAAGCTTGATCTTGACATCTAGCAAGTTAGCAAACCAAATGCATAGCTGGAGCCCTGAGCTGGATATAATTTATTTGACACATCTTAGGTTTCTTCCAGTGGTATAGCACAGCCAGTATTTCCAAATACTCCGGTATACGGTATAAACGGTATATCGCCCAAGCCTAGTGTGGAGGCCTCGAGGATAAAAATGGGCCGGTATGGGGGTATCAAGTAAAAAATAAGGGCCGGTGTGTTAGAAATGCTAGGGACGATTTCTGGTCCCAGTCCACCCCTGATGCCAAAGACCTTGACACTACAGAGGAGAAACATTACCACAGTGACTGATGTTTACCACTACACAGCCTGTGATAGCCTGCCTATGTGCTAGACTGCCTATGTGCTACCCTGCACAGTAATTCTCTCTCTTCCTCACACAACATTCTTAAGTGAGTCATGCTTTCTAAGTAAGTCCAGCGTCTACTTGTTCTCCGTCACATACACACCGTGGGTACCACAGGATAGCTTAATCCTTTCCCAGTCAGAAACAGAGCTCACCTTTCAACCATGTTTCCTTTTTATGGTGATCAAATCCTGGCTAATAAGTGACTGTGGTGTAATACTGGATTAGTTGAATGGACGTTCATTTCCTTTTGAATCCCTGTAGGTTGGGCACACACCGAGTTGGAGGTGTAGGTTCTCATTTAATGTTTGGTCTGTTTCAAGCCCCCTGTAGAGTGACTCTGGGAGCTTTTCCTCTACGTTTACTGCCTTCTAGCGCACGTGTGTGTGTGTGGTGTGTGTGTGTCAATGTATGTGTGTGTCAGTGTGTACGTGTGTGTGTGTGTGCGTCAATGTTTGTATGTGTGGCTCCATGGAGATGCCTGTTGCCTGGTAACCCACCACTTGGACTGTTAGCTTAACATGGGTCACCCATTCCTTCTAGAACATCACATTCACTCTCTGACCCATAGACTATAAACATAACACTGCAAATACTCCTTTAAAGGTGCCCTATGCAGAAATCGCTCCGCCATTTCCTGGTTGCTAAAATTCGAATAGTTCGCTTAATTTCAGTTTGTGACAAAACAAGCATGTACAATCTTTGTACCATCTAAACCACTGTGAAATATTTTTATTTTACCTTTATTTAACCAGGCAAATCAGTTAAGAACAAATTCTTATTTTCAATGACTGCCTAGGAACAGTGGGTTAACTGCCTTGTTCAGGGGCAGAACGACAGATTTTTACCTTGTCAGCTCAGGGATTTGATCTTGCAACCTTTGGGTTACTAGTCCAACGCTCTAACCACTAGGCTACCTGCCACCCCACTGTGAAATATATTTTCCATAACCAAAAATATTGTACTTTCAGTTGATGTACAAAACCAAAAGTAAAACACGCAAAAACTAAACTTAAGCATGGGAAGCATAGAAATAGCGCACATAGAACATCTACCGCTTCTTAGACTTGCTTTCAATGATAATTATATATTACAGCTTTTAATGGACTGTTAGCACTTCTAGTGCCTCTGACCCACTCCTATAACATGTTTAGCATAGCGTTCTCACTCACTCACTCACTCACTTGTTAGCTAGAGTAAAAGTAACATGGAACGTCCCAAATGGCACCCTACTCCCTATATAGTGCGCTACTTTTGACAAGGGCACTATAAAGGGAATTGGGTGTAGTTTGGGATGCAACCTTATAGCCTCACCGTCTAACCAGTTCATCTCCATAAAGACACGATGGAGCGCTCTGCCATGGAAGTAGATCCCCAGTAGGACATTTGTTGTGGTGCTTTGGTCTGTCACCATGACTACAGTATTGGAGCACAAATAGGTCTCCAATGATTGTAACCATGTTGATTATCTGACTCCAATTCCACCCTGTGGTTTGTTTTGAGTTATAATGATACCTACCCAAGGCCTAGTTATAATGATAGCTACTATTTCTATTTCTTCTTGTTGTTGGCTTGCCGGCTGATGGAAAAACTTTAAATGAACCTAAATGAATCATTGCTTATCTAACATGAAATAAGTGTTTGATATCATAATGCTCTCAGTCCTGGATTTGGATCTCTCTCTTGTCTCTGTTTTAAGATGGAGGTTCTGGATCCTGAGTCACAGTCTCTTATTTTGTTGACAGTCAAGAGAACCGTGTGTGCTCCTCTTGTGGTAAGGGAAGGTCATGGCCAGGGGCCGACTGTTTGACAGTTCACGACCCACAGGGCATATTCATTGCACACCAAGCTGCATCCGAAATGGCACCCTATTCCCTATCTAGTGCACTACTTTGGACCAGAGCCCTATGGGTCCTGGTCAAAAGTAGTGCACTAAATAGGGAATAGGGTGCCATTTGAGACGCTCCCCAAGCCTCACCTCATTCCAGACTTGTTACATGTACGTGTCTAGAGTGGGCGGAAGGTTTTAATAGCTAAACTCAGTGGTACATATAATCCCTTTTCAGACAGTGATGTCATATCCTGGAATGGATTGGTAGCCTACCGGTACTTGCCCCCCTTTTGCCCGCTGCTGTGCCCGGACAGAGACTACTTAGCATGGGGTTGGCATTCCCAGTCTCCTGGTTGTTACACTAGACTAGAGACTTCACATTGGGAGGTTTAGGTTGCATGTAAACAGGCTAACGACTGCTGCCCTTGTTGCAGGATAAATATGGCACTGTCCAAAAGACACAACAGGAGACAGAATAGAATAGAACTTTATTGTCCATCTTGGAAGCGTTTGCATTATGAATAGGGTTAAATATTAAAGACCTGTCATAACATGCTTATTATGTACTTATTACCATATGTTTGATAAATACTAAGTCCTAACGATTCACCCCATCCCAAGGTAACTAGGATATCCAAATGATGTCTCCCTCTAATGGTGACCTTAACTTTATTCATTAAGGTTCCTTCCCTTGTCTTAAACATGTTTAAGCCATTGAAGGTGAGCATTTACTAAAGTCAGTTAAGATGCTGAACTGCAGTCAGGTCAAGACCCTGGTTAGGACGACAAACACTCACATGAGCTTCCCTGAGACGGTTTCTGATAGTTTGTGCAGAAATTATTTGGTTGTGCAAACCCACAGTTTCATCAGCTGTCCGGGTGGCTGATCTCAGATGATCCCGCAGGTGAAGAAGCCAGATGTGGAGGTCCTGGGCTGGCATGGTTACACGTGGTCTGCGTTTGAGGCCGGTTGGACGTATTGCCAAATTCTCTAAAACGCTAAAACAACGTAGGACGCGGCTTATGTAAGAGAAATTAACATTCAATTCTCTGGCAACAGCTCTGCTGGACATTTCTGCAGTCAGCATGCCAATTGCACACTCCCTCAAAATTTTAAACATCTGCAGTGTTGTGTGACAATACTTTTTAGAGTGGCTTTTTATTGTCCCCAGCACAAGGTGCACCTGTGTAATGATCATGCTGTTTAATCAGCTTATTGGTATGCTACACCTGTCAGGTGGATGGATTATCTTGGCAAAGGATAAGTGCTCAACAAAAAACAATGATGTAAAGAAATTTGTGCACAAAATTTGAGAAATAAACTTTTTGTGCGTATGGGAGATTTCTAGGATCTTTTATTTCGGCTTGTGAAACATTGGACTAACACTTTGTGTTTTATATTTTGGTTCAGTATATTTTGGTGTCAAAATGACCCATAGTACCTCGTGACATATGAAGTTATTTTTGGTTGTTCAAGCACTTTGTGACATCTGCTCATGTAAAAAGGGCTTTATAAATACATTTGATTCATTCATTTTAACCTTTCAAAATATTACGGTGTCCAACATCTTGGTGACACATTATGGGCCATAACATCTTGGTGACACATTAATACATGTTAGTTATTTTAACCCCTAGCATTTGGTACCAGATGTATATTTGGCTTTTCAACACTGACAGTGTCATCCATTTTAGTCAATTATTTTCGGGACATAGCGACATTTACCGTTAACCCAGTTTTAAAATAAAACCTTTGGCTAGAACTGAACAAGAATAGAACATGCCAGACTAAAAAATGTGTTGATTGTAAACATTTTGAAAAGTCATCAGAATTACCTCGCGATAATCAGATAAGCGATAAGCTTGGCTTCAATTCATCTCTTGTTTGATGTGACTGTTCATTGTTTTATGCTCTGTTTACACACTAACACCGTACACACACACTTTTCATCTATGTTCTAGAATCACTGTTTTAATCCCATATAATTACTCTGATCTCTCCTCCATCAGCTCTCTCATTTGTCCATCCTCACCTTGGCCCCCCACACACACACACACACACGCTATCACTGTCAACACTGATGCTGATGGATGAGATGTAAGGAGAATATTGTGTATTGTTGGGTGCTCAGTACCCCCACACACAAGCTGAAGGAAGGAAGTCATGCTTGTGTGTATTTCTGTGAATTCCTCTGGTCTTTCCTGGTACTGTTGGAGCTCAAATAGCCTCTTATTGACATTGAAATGGATTGAGGAGTGTATTCTAGATTTGTATTAATAAGATGTAATATTCATATTTAGTAAGATACTGTATCTAGAGTATGGTGCCAAAGGCCATTAGTAACGACCTATATTCATGTTTTTGTTGAACTGAAAAATGTACGCCTGGCCTCAATAGCTGTGCTGACACTGCATGCTATCCCTTAAGGGAAGGTGGTAGTAGCCCATATCACTATCACCTGGTCTAGCAGACGCACTCACACAAACACACACACACCACACAAACTGACACACACAGACACGTCAGATGAGAGAGGAGCTGGCAATCTGCTACCACTCACTGTATTTAGGGCCTGTCATGTCCTCTTCATTAGGTGTGCGTGCTTGTGTTTGTGTGCACGTGCGTGTGTAACAATAGACTAATATTAAGGGGGAGACGTGCGATCACAGCTTACCGGTCACCATGGCAGCCAGCCACTTTGCTCCCAGAGGGCCTCCTTAGGAGCTGAATACGGCTGACGTTTTGACACACTCGCGCACACACACACACACAGACACATGTACATACATAACACACACACCCTGGCTGCCTGTGGTCAGCTACAGAGCCTTGGGGCCTGTGAGGGCTGCCTGTGGTCAGCTACAGAGCCTTGGGGCCTGTGAGAGCTGCCTGTGGTCAGCTACAGAGCCTTGGGGCCTGTGAGGGCTGCCTGTTCAGACCACCTGTCTCTCTGCTGTCTTAAAACATGCTCTCTCTCTCTTTCTTTCTTTCTCTCACTCTTTCTTTCTCTCCTTTCTTACTTTCTCTCACTCTTTCTCTCTCTTTCACTCTTTTCTTTCTCTCTCTTTCTCTCCCTTCTCTCTTTCTCGCCCTCTTTCCCTCTCTTTCTTTCTTTCTCTCACTCTTTTTCTCTCTCCTCTCTCTCTTTCACTATTTTCTTTCTCTCTCTCCACAGCAACCACCTCTCATCTGTCCGGTGTAGATCTGACCTGACTAAGTGAGTACACTGCCATTCTATATTATATACTCACTACGATGAACAGTTCCAGGAGGACATAGGGAGGACCATGCAGATTAGTTATATTATATACTCACTACGATGAACAGTTCCAGGAGGACATAGTGGTGACCATGCAGCATAGTTATATTATATACTCACTACGATGAACAGTTCCAGGAGGACATAGTGGTGACCATGCAGCATAGTTATATTATATACTCACTATGATGAACAGTTCCAGGAGGACATAGGGAGGACCATGCAGATTAGTTATATTATATACTCACTATGATGAACAGTTCCAGGAGGACATAGTGGTGACCATGCAGCATAGTTATATTATATACTCACTATGATGAACAGTTCCAGGAGGACATAGGGAGGACCATGCAGATTAGTTATATTATATACTCACTATGATGAACAGTTCCAGGAGGACATAGTGGTGACCATGCAGCATAGTTATATTATATACTCACTATGATGAACAGTTCCAGGAGGACATAGTGGTGACCATGCAGCATAGTTATATTATATACTCACTATGGTGAACAGTTCCAGGAGGACATAGTGGTGACCATGCAGCATAGTTATATTATATACTCACTATGATGAACAGTTCCAGGAGGACATAGTGGTGACCATGCAGCATAGTTATATTATATACTCACTATGATGAACAGTTCCAGGAGGACATAGTGGTGACCATGCAGCATAGTTATATTATATACTCACTATGATGAACAGTTCCAGGAGGACATAGTGGTGACCATGCAGCATAGTTATATTATATACTCACTATGATGAACAGTTCCAGGAGGACATAGTGGTGACCATGCAGCATAGTTATATTATATACTCACTATGATGAACAGTTCCAGGAGGACATAGTGGTGACCATGCAGCATAGTTATATTATATACTCACTACGATGAACAGTTCCAGGAGGACATAGTGGTGACCATGCAGCATAGTTATATTATATACTCACTATGATGAACAGTTCCAGGAGGACATAGTGGTGACCATGCAGCATAGTTATATTATATACTCACTACAGTGAACAGTTCCAGGAGGACATAGTGGTGACCATGCAGCATAGTTATATTATATACTCACTATGATGAACAGTTCCAGGAGGACATAGGGAGGACCATGCAGCATAGTTATATTATATACTCACTATGATGAACAGTTCCAGGAGGACATAGTGGTGACCATGCAGCATAGTTATATTATATACTCACTACGGTGAACAGTTCCAGGAGGACATAGGGAGGACCATGCAGATTAGTTATATTATATACTCACTATGATGAACAGTTCCAGGAGGACATAGTGGTGACCATGCAGCATAGTTATATTATATACTCACTACGGTGAACAGTTCCAGGAGGACATAGTGGTGACCATGCAGCATAGTTATATTATATACTCACTACAGTGAACAGTTCCAGGAGGACATAGTGGTGACCATGCAGCATAGTTATATTATATACTCACTATGATGAACAGTTCCAGGAGGACATAGTGGTGACCATGCAGCATAGTTATATTATATACTCACTACGATGAACAGTTCCAGGAGGACATAGTGGTGACCATGCAGATTAGTTATATTATATACTCACTATGATGAACAGTTCCAGGAGGACATAGTGGTGACCATGCAGCATAGTTATATTATATACTCACTATGATGAACAGTTCCAGGAGGACATAGTGGTGACCATGCAGCATAGTTATATTATATACTCACTACGATGAACAGTTCCAGGAGGACATAGTGGTGACCATGCAGCATAGTTATATTATATACTCACTACGGTGAACAGTTCCAGGAGGACATAGTGGTGACCATGCAGCATAGTTATATTATATACTCACTACGATGAACAGTTCCAGGAGGACATAGTGGTGACCATGCAGCATAGTTATATTATATACTCACTATGATGAACAGTTCCAGGAGGACATAGTGGTGACCATGCAGCATAGTTATATTATATACTCACTATGATGAACAGTTCCAGGAGGACATAGTGGTGACCATGCAGCATAGTTATATTATATACTCACTACGATGAACAGTTCCAGGAGGACATAGTGGTGACCATGCAGCATAGTTATATTATATACTCACTACGATGAACAGTTCCAGGAGGACATAGTGGTGACCATGCAGCATAGTTATTATATACTCACTATGATGAACAGTTCCAGGAGGACATAGTGGTGACCATGCAGCATAGTTATATTATATACTCACTATGATGAACAGTTCCAGGAGGACATAGTGGTGACCATGCAGCATAGTTATATTATATACTCACTACGATGAACAGTTCCAGGAGGACATAGTGGTGACCATGCAGCATAGTTATTTCAGTCGTTTCAATGACAGCTGCGGAAGAAGCTTTGTCTGGTGCATATCGTATTTCTCAATAACATCCTCTCTCCCTCTATTTCTCTCTCCATCTCTCTCTCTAGTGTTCTGGAGAGGACCATCAGGTCGGCAGTGGAGCAGCATCTCTTCGATGTGCACATGTGCGGAGGAGGTCAAAGTACGACGGAGGATTCCGAGTGGACCGGGTGCTCCTCGTCGCCCGTGGTAACCCCGACGGCACGGCAGAGACGTCGGCACCAGAGGGAGCAGGAAGAGGCTCAGAGACACCGGGACAGAAGCAGGTATGGACCATAGAATGAATCCTTACATAGGACATTTGTCTCACCCAATTGGTGTAGGATCTGCCTTTACTGTTGTTGATTGGTATATTTGGTCAATGTGGCATCCTTTGTGAGTGTGTGAGTTGTTGCGAACAGAGTGACATTCTCAGAGTTCTAGGCATCAACAATGGCAGTTTCCACCATTGGATTGACCAATATCAGTGCACTGGGAGACTTATTATGATCCGATGTCAATTCTAGTAATTCAAACTCTATGCTTCCAATGGCCTCGCCTCTAGTGGGGGCCTCGCCCCATGTCCATTGGGGTTATAATGGAGTCTGGGGTCCTTGTGCTACCCAGCTAATCTTTGTTGATAGAGACCTGATGGAGCCTGGAGAAGCAGTGAAGACATGGATTAGCGGGCTACATTAGTGCAGCCACCCACCCATACAACGTCAATAAGACAAGTCCACTGTACTCTGTAAATAGAATTAGCGCGCATTCTAAACATGGCGTTAGCCTGGGTACAAGGTATAAGTACGATGACCTTGTCATTTGTAACCCAGGCCGCTTTGTTACAGAGAGAGAAAAGGAGAGAGTCGGTTTGATTCCTCCTCTTCTTTCCTTTCTCTCCATTTGAAAACAGATCCTCGTCTCTGAGGGAAGGAGACATCAACAAGGAGAACATCCCAGCGGCCGGCAGCGTTAGCAGAACTGTCAGCTGTGGCGTCAGCGTAGGTGAGGAAGGAGTCTGGAGGGACTACCAGACTAGCCAGGGAGGGCTCCACCACGAGGGTCCCAGACCCAGGAAGCCTAAACACTGCCACCAGAGCCCCACGCTTGGCCAGCTTAGTGATAACCAGGACCCCCACGCGGTAAGTCACTCTCTCTCCTCTCTTTCTTTCTCTGTCTCTCTCGCTCCTTCTCATTGCAGATGTGTGTCTATTGTTGCCATTTCATGCAGGTCCCTTGTTGAATTCAGGTGGAGGTCAAACATTCAAAACAGCACATCTAAGACAATTACTTCCAGTTTACCAAATCTCTGAAGCAAACTTGTTTACTTATTTTGCGGTGCACGCTCATCATTTATTTTCATAGTGTCATGTTTAATACTCCCATAGATTAACCTGACCCTTTAAGTTCCCTGGACCCTGGTTCTCATAATCCTCGCTCTTCTTCTCCCACAAAACATTGTGATGCAGACAAGGTCTACGCCACTGTGGTGTTTTTCACTTCGCTGGTGTGACGTCTGGCTTACCACCAACCCCCGTCTACTCTTAATGGCTGCTATGAGTCACTGCTGAGTAATTGGTGATGTTTCACAAGAACTGCTAAATCGGGGACAGCAGAGAGATGGAGGTAGATAGAGAACATTGGCATAAACATCAGCATAGCCGCCAATGGCTGGATTCCTAATCAATCTTACATAGGCTTAAGAGGCGCGTGATAGGCCAGGCAGCGTGCTCTAGCGCTTCGCTAAATGCGAAGCAACCTCCCTCCCTGGAACACTCTAAATTGCAGGGCAGCGCGTTAACAAGGTTCACTGAGGTTCAATTAGCATTTGCTTTTGAAGAAGAGGAAGGAACACATGTACTGTGTTGTTGTGTAGCAAGGGCTTGTTGTCGTTCAGGGTTCGAGACCGTCATGTTCAGAACAGTGTTTTGTTTCGGAGTTAAGGTAATAACTGCTTACCTCAGTGACGTTGTCTATGTGTGCAAAATAAATGCATAGCAAATTAAGAAAACATACCATTTCAGGTGTGTCGCAATATGATATTGGACTCTTGGAAGGCTGAATTTGATATTCAAAATGTAGGCCCTCACGGCATATTTTAGTATGTTTCATTATGTCTCATTATGCTGGAGGGTATGGGATTGTCTACCTCAAGTCATTACATCATTGTCTCAGAAATATGCTTCCAAACTGCTGGCGAACTAAACCAGGTTCCACAGTATTTTAATATTGCTAATTGAGATGCAGCCTCGGTATGTATCAAATGCAGCAGATAATCCTTTGTCAGCAAACAGTTACCTGCCAACAGCTTAAAGGGTAGTAAGTCATGCCCCGTGGCTCATCACCAATGATACGGCCCTTAATACAGAGCGTATCTTAGTTCAAAGTCACGAAGACTTTGGGTGGTGCTGGAATAGGCTCAGGCCCCAGTAATATTGGCTACAGGGCCGATCTGCTGTCTTCACTGCATTAAATCTTAAGTAGTCGCGGCACTTCCTCATCTATGAATATAAGTTGATTGATTATTAACGTCGACAGACACACTCGTCTCATCAATATCCCAGGCTAATGTATAGCCTAGGTCGGCTGAAGCGTGTGTCTTATCCCAGGGATGAAAATAGATTCCCCGGCTTCACGTTAAAAAACAAACACTTCGAGGGACAGACAGGGTATAGCTAGACCTTTAGGGGCTTTTCCATGCCATCTCAACCAATCAGTGTATTTCTTTTTACATCAGCAGATGTCACAAAGTGCTCATACAGAAACCCAGTCTAAAGACCCAAAGATTGAGCAATGCAGATGTAGAAGCACGGTGGCTAGGAAAAACTCCCTAGAAAGGCATGAACCTAGGAAGAAACCTAGAGAGGAACCAGGCTCGGAGGGGTGGCCAGTCCTCTTCTGACTGTGCCAGGTTAAGATTACACACCTGTGTTATGTAAGAGATGAGAAGGCACCTGAAATCCTGGCATACATACTGTAGTGGCGATGTCTTGACCTTGGCTGGCAGGACAGGGAGTGACTGACAGAGGGGGTTGGCTGATGTAACAGGAGGGTAGCTACTGTAAAAGACCTGGGCTCAAATAGTATTTGTTTTCTCTCGAATACTGCTAGACGGTCGGGGTTTGCACTTTTGGGACGGTTCTATTACTTCTGTTGCTCCAAGCAAGCTCAATCAAGTGCACCGAATCTACTTTAACAAAAACAAATAACATTGGAACCCACATCTGGTAGGCACTCTAGCAGAGAGTGCACAAAACCCATGGGGAGTCATTAAGGCCCTACAAAGCCTCCGAGGGTTAGTCCCGGAGGTGTCATAGTGTACAGAACACCACAGCCCCATAGAACAGTACACGCTGTACACTACATCCCCTCGTTAGTTGGTGTGACCCACCCCACTCCACCACCTGTTCTGGAACCTGTTTCTATAACCAACTGGTGATTTGACTCATTCAGCTTTTCTTTCTCTGTGGTTGTTGTTGTGACAATAGTTAAGAGAGGTCTCGCAGGTTGGAGAAATATGTTTTTAAATAGATACTTATGAATAATGTGATATAAATGTTTTTCTAGATTTGATATGTGTTTTATTTATCTAATGGCCAGGGCAAACAGAGTAACAAATCCTGTGTAATTGTGTAAACCGGGTCTCGGCACACTGTTTATGTCAAATGTTCTCCAAACATAATTTCCCTGAAAAAATGTTTTTTGCTCCAGACATAGATGTCTGATGGAAGCATGTCAGGATCAGCGTTGCACATTGATGCATACCGTTAGAGAGAGAGTAATAAAATGTTATGTATTGTATTTTATACAGCTAAAAGAATGCATATCAAGAGTACATGACGAAGCCGGGACAAACAACATGGAGTCATCAGACAACCGGTAAGCATTGTGACATTTGATCACCCTTTAAAATGCTTGTAACTACTACTGACCATTTTTCACCTGTTAATTTAGATAGCAAAGTTCTCCAACAGAAGTAGCTAATACCGACCATTGTCACTACTTAATCTAGATACTAAGGCAGTGTTTCTCAAACTCGGTCCTCGGGACCCCAAGAGGTGCACATTTTTAGATTTGCCCGAGCACTACACAGCTGATTGAGATAATCAACTGACAGTCAGCTGTGTAGTGCTCGGGTTAAAAAACTAAACGTGCACCTCTTGGGGTCCCGAGGACCGAGTTTGGGAAACAGTGTACTAAGGTAATGTGGCACCGTTATTTAAAGAAGGATTGTTGTGTTGCTAAGGCTCCGACGGACTCCCTGAGGCCTGGTCCCATTGTGTCACAGCACCTGTCTTTATCGGGCAGCATTTATTTAACTACGTTTTTAATCTGATAGACTTGAGAGAATGCCGCTGACATTGGGGAGTTAGGGGGCGAGAGAGCATTCCTAAACTCAACTCGGCACGCTGTTCTACAGGCTCCTGGCTGGGTGGAAAGCACCCGTGTCCTTGCTAGGGTGTGATCCTCACATGAGGAAAGGTGACGCAACATGTCTATGTTTTCACCCCTCTATCAGAAATGACAGTCAAAGAAAGGACCCCAGTCTTCTGACTCCTTCATGGGTGAGTTGAGTGTCTCTCTCTCTCTCTCTATTCTCTCACACTCTCTCTCCTCTCTTTCTCTGTCTCTCTCTTTATTCCCTCTCTTACTCTCCTCTCTCTTCTCCCTCTCCTATCTCCTCTCTCTCTCACTGAAATTCCCTGCATGTACATGCTAGATCTCCTAGGCTTCCTGTGTTCACACTGCTTGCGGAAGATAGGGCCAGAGTCTCTCAGTAGACTAGGTGATTGTTTGGGAGTGTAGGGGTCTGAGGGAATAGGAGGGGTCTGGGGGAATAGGAGGGGTCTGAGGGAACATCTAGAGTTTGTTCCTGACCAATGAACAACTGGAGCAGATAAATGAGATACTATTTTGGTCCACTCACTGCAATGTGGAACTACCACATCTCTGCTAGTCAAAATGTTGCAGCCAAACATCTTCTCTTTAGGGGAAAAGCAAACATCCCTTGGAGAGATTGACAGCTAAGCAACAATGAATCACTACTATTGACACCATATGGAAAGAAGTAGAAAAGAAACCAAAACAAAGTTTGAGCTTTTCCTTGAATGAAAATCGACCACACAAAAAAACAACTTATCCACACGTCTTGATGGGAAATGCTGTGAACGTTTTCCACTGCAGCTCTGTATCACTTCAGAATGTGAAGCACTGTGTAGCTATTCAAAACATCAGAAGCAGCTGAAGCTATTTAGCATAGTGATAAGGTCATAGTTGCTAAGGTGGTATACAGATGGAAACAGTCCTATGTAATCTCTTGGTCCATCTGCTTTCTAGTACAGTAGGCTACTCTGTTACACTTAATGTGACTCTACAACAGAACTGTACACACACACACACACACACACACACACACACACACACACACACACACACACGCACACACACAGTCCAGATGGGTCTTAGTCACACAATTCTCTGTCTCCACCTCCTCCACATTCACCACCTCAGAACAAGCTGCACCCACTGAGATGCAGTCTGTGCCTGGCATGGTGGCACGGCGTCATTGTGCCAACCTCTCTGCTGGTTGTTGGTGTCAGATCAGAGGTGGTGGCATGAGGGATCCCAGTACCTAGTGACATCAGAGCGTACTACTGACAGCAGGTCCAATTAGTGTACTAAGTAGATTAGTGCTCTTGATCGGTCTACTAAGACCCGAGGCTGTGTTCCCTAGGGGCGCTGGTCAACAGTAGTGAACTATGAAGGGAATTTGGGATGCAGCCAAAGGCAGATGGATGTCTTGACTAGATGTATTGTTTTAAAGCATATTTTTAACGGTATTGTTGAAGCTCAGTTTTATGTTGTCTGTTTAAACTGTAACTAAAGTTTACTGTTCTTCAAAACAAAGACAGCCTTCTGGTGTTTCAGTCATTTGCACGATGGAACGCTTCTTCATCCGTATGTGGCTTGTTATCCTAGAAGCAACTCAAGTCGACGTGAAAGATGTGAGAAACATGTTAATTTGACCTGTTTGGCTTTCACACCGTCATAAAACGTTTTTGGACAGAGTCTTTTACAGCCTTGGCTTTAGTGGTGGCCTCGGTCACCACACACTCTGAAGTGTATCATTGTGTGGCATGCCTGAGCCTCTTTAACCTGACGACACCTAGAATGGCTTCTAGAGCTCACTGTTCCATTGTGTGTGTGTGTGTGTGTGTGTGTGTGTGTGTGTGTGTGTGTGTGTGTGTGTGTGCGTGTGCGCGTGCGTGCCCCCACATTCTCAGCCCTGTCCCCAATACTTCACACACAGTCCAAGGCCAGTGGAGGTACCGGGAGTAAGGACTGGTTTAAGAGATTAAAGACTTCCACACATCAGTTATGGACCACTTAAACCAGTACAGATCAATGGGACCTGGAATGTAACTGTACAAACAAGTCTTTTGTCTTTATCTGTAATGCCTACTGTACTGCTTAGTACCCTGTCGCAAAAGACATTTCAACTGTCAAAGGGATCTTATTTGTTTGGATGAATGCTTGGACAGCATGTCAATTTGAGCAACCCCCTCCAAAACAAAAAAAAACATGACGCTTACTTGGTGGAGATTCTGATTTCTTGCATCTGTATAATATTGTGAAAATCTCAGGATTGTACTGTAGTAATAATGGATCACAAAAATGTGGGTGAAGGGGATTATTGCTTGTGTGTGTGTGTGTGTGTGCGGGTTCTAGCGTACGTGTCACTTGTGGCTGTGTATCAAGCCTCCTCATCCAATGTCATGCTACCCTCCCAGACGAGCCCCTTCTCTCCACCCTGTCTGTGTCTGTCATTACCACCCCAGCCTCATCCTCCTAAATCCACCATGTGTTTGTGTGTCGCCTGTCTATAAAACCCCTAACACACAGATTAACAATGGAAAGAACACCCACTGTGGGACAAATCCAAGCCCAAAGCCTGAGCACAACATTGTGGAACGTTCAGATAGAAATATATTTAGTAGAACAGATATGTCTTTCACTGACATTTAGAGTAAAGGAATCATACTAGCTATATTTATTCATACAATTTCTATCTGCAATGCTGAATGCTAGTACCCTGGTCTCCCTCTGCATCACACTACCCAGGGCGACTAGTGATGATGTAATGTGATCAGTAGTTGAGTTGTGCTAGGACAAAGGATTATAGTGCAGTAGGTTATGTACAGTCAGTGTGGCAGTGATATTTACAGCCAGGGTAGTGGTCGCCACGGTTAAGCTGTTCTGTCTTCTAGTGAGTCTGGGTTAATCCTGAAATGATTGGGAGTGTATACAGATGTTTATATTTCTGTTGTGTGTAGTATTTTCCAGAGACTTGTTGATAGAAACATTTGCTGAAAATGACTACTGTGATGGTACATTAATACTTTTTTAAAAAAGTAATAGTGTGTATATACAGTACCAGTCAAACGTTTGGACACACCTACTCATTCAAGGGTTTTTCTTTATTTTTACTATTTTCTATATTGTATAATAATAGTGAAGACATGAAAACTATGAAATAACACATATGGAATCCTGTAGTAACCCAAAAAAAGTGTTAAACAAATAAAAATATATTTTATATTTGAAATTCTTCAAAGTAGCCACCCTTTGCCTTGATGACAACTTTGCACACTCAAGGGTGGCTACATTGAAGAATCTCAAATATAAAATATTACACTTTTTTGGTTACTACAGGATTCCATGTGTTATTTCCTAGTTTTGATGCCTTCACTATTATTCTACAATGTAGAAAATAGTAAAAAATAAAGAACAAACCTCGAATGAATAGGTGTGTCCAAACTTTTAACTGCTACTATATATCATATTGTTTTTATTGTCATTCTTACAGCAATGTGATCATTAACCGTAATACGGATGATGATTAATGTGACTGAAAAAGATTGAGTCAAACCTATCATTAGCTCGTCCATGTGTGAAACGTGATTTGATCACATTACATTTCTAGTCCTTTCTCTGCATAACCTCTAATGGGGGGGGGGCGATGCTTTGAAAGTATTTGATTAATTTGCATGTCAATGACCCCTTTGGCGGTATCAAGGGGGACTAGTTTCAGTGCCCGGAAGAGATCTGCATTGCAGAAATGACATCGGGTGAATTGTTGCGTAAGAAGTAGTGTGCTTTGAAACAGTTGAAGGAAGAGAGGGCAAAGAACACATGTTTTGTAGCAGTGTTGTCCTTCTTTGGACGTCTTTGACCCCAGTCCGTCTCAAGGTAATCAGCTCTTTCTTCACAACTTCAGATGTAGTCAAGAGGCTTCTATTGTTTGACCTCACAGCCTGTTAATGGCCCCCATATCAATCATATGAACCTAAATGAGTTGTCATTGATTATGGGGTTGAGTAGTAGTTGTTTTCCTTCTGAAGTGTTTGTTTGCTTGTGTTCTGTAACATGAGGTGCTTTTGAATCTGAGAGTCACTCGCTTTTTTAGAACTACGGTTAGATTACTTTTGACGGTGTCCTGTTCCACACAGTGTGTGTGTGTTCCAGCTACACGCATGTTTGCAAAACACACACACACACACACTGTGTGGCCGCAATTCACTTTCCTAGTAAACAATGGTAGTGTGCTCCTTGACTGAAGGGTAGGAAAGGCGAGATTAAGAGTGAAAAGGAAGGACATTTTCAGATTCAGAGTGTTTAAATGTGCGCTGTTACATGGTCTAGGGTCCCCAGCGTTGGATAGCTGGGTGACTGGGACAAATTCCAACTATCAGTCACATCAAAGCTATTTGCCAGTCAACAGCTGAGAGCACTTGATAACTCCCTATCATTGGCATTACAGTAACGTTCACCTTTCACCTCTGCCCCCCCCCCCCCCCCCAGTTACACAACACCCTCAATGGCAGTTCCTTTTATAGGTGGCATTTATGAGGCTGGGGCAGTTTTAATCCCTGATCTGTTCCTAAAATAACTCTGTCCCACGCCTAGGCAGAGGCTAGAGGGGAAGTGCAAAGTCCTGTCTGTTTTGGACGCACGCCCTGCCTGCATGACCCACCATCTGAATTCACTTTCGGTAATGGTGAGGGATTGTTAACGTTTTGCTAGGCTGGCATCTGATAGGATGTTTGAGTGCTATGGTCAAAAAGCTTCCATTTGGTTGTGCATTGAAAAGGGCTAAGAACGGGGGGAGATGTTGAAAGAGTATTTGATTAACAACGACAGAGATACAACGACAGAGATACAACGACAGACATACAGCGTACAACGACAGAGATAATGGTATTTGCAGATAAGGGGGAGGGAAGGTGAAGAGGGTAGAAAATGATTGGGAGAGAGGGGGGGGATTCGGAAGAGGGAAAGAAAAACAATAGAGAAAGAGAGCACAGGAGAGGAGGAAAGGCGAGAGCCCAAAGAGGAAGAGAGAACTCCTCCATGCTCCAAGGCAAGGATGTCTTTCTGCAGCAGAAGAGAGGGGAAAAAAAAATCTCTGCCTGTGTGCTGGCGTCTGGCGAATAATCTGCTTGCTTTTCTTTGCCATACCTCCTTCTCTCCCTCCTCCTTCTTTTCCTCCTCCTTTTCTCCCCCTCCCTTCTGCTCTGGCTACTGTGAGACAAACCACTCCAAAGGATCAGTGCATATGCACAGAGAAAGAGAGAGGAAGGGGTGGGAACCCAGAGGGAAAAGAGGAGGGGCAAAACCTCATACACACACACACACACACACACACACGAGACAGACACGCCCGGTAGACCAATCAGGAGTGTTGTCACCCCCCCTGCAAGGGCTGTGGTAGGCTGGGCCAGGCAGAGGCAGCGTATGGCTGAACTTAAGGAGCATGCTCACTCCCAGCCCTTGTTGTTTTGTGTCTCTCCATGGTTGTGCAGACACGACTCAGTAGTATGAAGATCCAGGAGCTGCCTAGTAGCTGTGAAACGGCCGACAGGAAGGGGGTCAACGGCCGGAGTTCGGACCAGGAATGTGGCGAGGACGTACCCCGCTTGGACCTGTCGGCGCTGACCGACGATAACAACTGGGGAGGTAAATCTTCAATCCCCCCCCCCCCAGCCTTCCCCTCTTCCACACACTCCCTCAGTCCTTCCCTTCCTTCTAGGCAGCACATGGGTGTCTGGGTGGCAGCTGCAACCCTCCTGCTCCCTCTCCTCTTCCTCTTGTTGTGGCTCCTTCTGTGTCTTCAAGAAGAGTTATGGACTCAGATGCTCTTAAAGTCTCTCGGCTTCTATATCTGGAGAAGCTGCACCATTACTGAAGGTGTTGTGCTTGTGTACACAGCTTGGCGCAGCAAATTGCATTTAGATCTTTTTTTTGCCTTTTTGACAAATGTAGCTCCTGTTTCGTCAGACCACATGGAGTGTTTTTGTTTACAAGTGATGGGAACAGCATAGAATATTGTGTTGCCGTGCTGCTACCATGAGTTATTGAAGAGTGAAAGAGTGAGTATTTACGGTTTGCACATGCTGCTGGCATGTTTTGCCTTTTGTTTGGCAGTTATTGGGCAGTTTGTGGGTTGTGAATAGCTTCCAGATTGCTAACGACAATCATTAAAGGGGAAGATTACAGGTGAAAAATACTGTACTGTTTAAGGGGCGTTGAGGTTTTTATCTTTTCTTATAGGGATTGACGTTGATCTTGTTTGATATGGTCTGGATGTATTGTCTTCCCATTGATATTGCAAACGCTCCTGGCGTTTAGTTTTTTTTAAGTGCGTATGGTGTGTGTGTGTGCCTGCATGATTAGATTAACCCTAGGAACAATAAGTGTGTGTGTGTGTGTGTGTTCATTAAGGTTGGATTTCAACTCTGCACATGGCATAGGATGTAAGCAATGAAGTGTGTCTATTTGTTTATTCATGCCAAGGTATCGAATCTCATTGGTCATGCATAGTTTATACAGAATTAGACAGAGGTATTATATTATTGATTAGTCTATCATGGGCAAGTCTGCTTATTATATTTTAGAGAGAAAGAAATGTAAGTCAAAAAGGACCTTGGAGAGATTTTCGCAGCCATTCAAAATGTTCAATGTCTTTGTTAAATAACTGCAATACAGTGGATTTTGGGGGGATTAAACCATGTCAGAAAAGAGTTTGATAGTAGAAAATAAATATTTTATTTTTTCTGTAAGCTTTTAATCCATGGTGCAACAGTTGTTGGCAGTATGTTGTTGAGTGGGATTGGAGTATCAGGAAGGAAAGGCTGTTAGATGCTGCACAACTTGTCTGATTGTTTTTGTGAGAGATTGTGAAAGAAAGGTGGGAGGAGTTTGAAAAAGTGTGTTTTTGTACACTAGTGAGACTGAATGCAGAGTTGTTAGATTGCTTATGTTTGTTTGCACAGGGCAAGTTACCTGAAAGAAGTCCACTTGCAGTTTCAGACTTGAAGGGACATGCATGGGCACCATTTTTTATAGTAACATGAGCATTGGATACTAAATAATTTCCTGCGTGGTTGCTCTGCAGGCTGCAGTCATGCCAAACGCAAACTGCCTAACCCCAATGGAAATAGGTCACACCTTAAGGAAAATATTGTTCAAACATTTCCTTTGGATTCAGTATTTCTTCCAACTCAAACAGCACTGTTTGTCTTGAATTGTGGTCTCTAGTACAGTACAGTACCAACTGAGCAAAAAGCACTCAGGCGCCCTCTAGTGGTAGGGCTTGAGACATGTTTGTCCTATTCGGCTAAGGAGCACTGTGTAAGCCTGGTGCTTAGTTCTTGTTTGCTCCAAAGTGAGTGTGATAGACAGATAAATATTCAGGTAGTGTCTGTCTGCATAGAAATGCTAACATATGCAGTCAGTCAGGGCTGCAGCCAATGTGGGTTTGGTGTTAGGGGCTTTGGCAGTGCAGGCAGCGTGTGTGTGTGTGTTTACACACGCACATAGTGTGTGTTTTCTGGAGAAAGAGAGAGGTATCACCAGGTGTTGTTCTCTCACAGCTAGGAATGGAAGGATGAGGAGAGGTGAGGGAGGACAAAACCAGACTTTGTTCAGTTTTGATGTCACAGTCCGCGTGTTACCTGGCACAACAGAATCCCATGCCACAGGAGGTACCTAAAGCATAATGCTTTAGACTCCTCTGAGCTACTGAGAGTTACAACTCCCAGGGGAGTGCTTATGATTGACCGTGACATGGCGTTTCCATATCACAAGAAGCATTTCTCCTAGACGCAGGCAAGGCAATCGGAACGCTTGGATCTTTTGAAGCCAGAGGAAGAGCAAGGCTAGTCAGAGCTTGGGTTTTCAGTGTTGGATTAAACGGCAGTGAACTTGAGTGATGTTCGGAGTCTTTTTGTCTGGCAGTAGGTCCTTTCTCTCCCCTTTAAATATAGAGCCATGAGACTAAGAGCGTTTTTGTTATGCGTAAGGTATTTGTAAGTACCTGTGTCCTGTAGAGGGGATAAGCAGGAAAACAGATGAGGTTGTTGCAATAGGAATGGATGAGGTAGTGATGGTTGGGACGGTGGATGGTACAGTGGCATGAGACGTTTTACCCAGTGCAGCCTGTGCCAACTGCAGTCATGGTGAGCAGATATTTGCTGTGTGCCAGCTCCACGTACATAGAGCTAGTTAGAGTAGAGGACTTGTCTACTACTGTGTAATGTCTCTGTCATTGGGAATGATGCACTAGGATTCTCATTTCACCTTTCGCATGCAACAGAGTGACCGGGCTGGATCTGATCTTCTTTTCCTCCCTCCATCTCGTCTGTTCTTATCACCTTATTTTTCTCTTTTCCTCCCTCCCTCCCTGCCCCTACCCCATCTCTTCTCTGTCCTCCAGATTCCCCATTCTTTAGCGCCCCTTTCCTTGATTCCAAAAGTGTTTTCCAGTCGAGTTATTATGAGGGTAAGTGGCATTCTGGCTGGCAATGGAACCGGCACTTGTCTTGCCTTGATACAAATAACCCATTAGAGACAGAACAGAGAGGAAAAGGGCCAAATGCCTGTTGCATGACCTTTTAGTACTGCATGGCAACATCACTACAGTGATTGGGCATATTCTGCTCCCAACCAATCACATCCCAACCTTTAGGGGCATGACAACATGGCATACCTCAACTACAATGGGCTGGATGCTGTGCTGGTTGATTTAAAGACCTAATTTGAAATACCATGGTGAATGCCCTATTGGCTGCTTGGCTGTGTAAGCTGACATAATAGGTTAAAACACGTTGAATTGTTTGAGAGGTTGACCTGCTGCTCACTGTCATCTAGTAAACCCATACATAGCAGTGTTGATTGGATACATTGTGTGAGGCAACCTTCTGCCTAGGGAGACTAGGCTACTGCTCCCGCGCCTCCCGCGCCCCAGGCAGTCCCGACATGCCTTGAAAGACCGTGTAAAACCGCACGTAGTCCTATAGTAGCATACCGCGCACACACTAAGTACCTTCCAAGCCAAAACCTCCATGACCCAAGCCATACTTCATAGCCTAAGTCTCAGTTATGTAATTTGTGTTTATGAATTATTATCGGGGTGACAGTTGTCCTTTTTTTGTAAACAAACTCAGATAGTTTGTCAGTATTAGACAGCTACTGGTATGTAGTTACAATATCTAAGGAAAACCTAGTACGTACTATTATAAAAAATTGCATTTTACAAGTCGAGTTAGCTATGAACGTTACAGCAGTAAAATGGAATTATAATTTAGTCACAACTATACTGCGGTATATGTATAGCGCCTTTATCTGCTTTGTCACTTGCAGTGCAAACACTCGTCTGGAAAATTCGCAATCAAAAAGGTGCAATTGTAAACTCAACATCTAACATCTAAGACGGAAAAAAAATGATAGTAGACAGCTAACTCCGGCAAACTCTCCATATTTGCTAGCATATTTGTTAGCTTGCCAGCTAAACAACTAGCCTTATAGCAGCAGACAGCTAACGTTAGCTGGCTTTCGTGATTATTATCTACCGTCTACAGTCCAGCATGCACTACTAGTCGTGCTGAGTGAGGAGTCTATGGCTGCCTTCGTAAATTCCCTCTGGCAATCTACTCTTGATTTCAGAGCACTCTCGTCTGAGTTTGCCAGAGCGCAGAATAACTGAGGAATTTATGAACGCTCAACACTCGTTGAATATGGCTGGTGTCAGTAAACGTTGTCAAACTAAAATCGTAATTAAATTGTTGCCAGCAGTACAGTTAGTCACCAACGCTCCGGATAACATTAATTCAGTCTAACCAGCTCTGCTAGGGCGAAAAAAATGTCAGACAGAGGTGTTCTCTCATTTATGTCTGGAAGTAACTAGCAAGCTAGCTAACTTTAGCCAGTTAGCGTGGGTGCTTGACTGCCGTTGTGAGGTCAGAACGCTCAGATCAACCCCACTCCTCGGCCACAGCGTCCAGTGTGCGATCTGATCGCTACGAAAGCGAAACGCTCTGAATTAACGAACGTCCAGAGCACACTACGAGTGCATTCTGGCACTCTAAAGTTAATTTACGAACGCACCCTGTAACACGGTCCAGATACCAAGTGTTAGGCCACACACTATAGGAACATATTCTCAATCCCTTAGTGAATGAAAATCGCACACAATTCCTTTAATTCAAACTCAAGAAGGCAACATGAAAGCAACTTTGTTACAGTGTTTTCAAATATGTGCTGCTGAGCGTCATCAGCTGTAGCACAAACGGATAAGACGGACCGACAACCAGGAGCCAATATTTACCGTTACATGCATTTGTCAGCTAAAGATGCCACTATTTTTATTCTGTATAACTCAACTCGTTTATAATACAGTAGATATTTGTATTGTTGGTGTGTTGCTATAGTCGGATGGATCAGAGGAACGGATATGGTTTCCACTAGTTATCACAACCACAAAGTCAAAATCGGCTACAGTGGTAACTAGTGACGACCAGCAGATAGGCCTATGTGCGCGAGAGAATATCAACAATATGCCTCAAAATTTACCTGGGAAATTCGACCTGCAATTTGTAAACAAAACTGTTGTAGGACTACTATTGGTAAAAACGTCATTTTGAAGTGACACAAATGGCAAATTAAGCGTTTATCTATAAATTTCGAGATTGTTAAACCAACAAAAAAAATGCTTTTTTTATTTGGAAATTCGAACCCAAATCGCTTCCCATATGAGTCCTTATCCCCCCCCCTTCTTCGAAAAACATGCATGTGCAGCTACAGGGTGTGTGTGTGCACGTGGGTGTGCATGTGATCAAAGAGTGATTACTGAATTCTGATGTTTCTAAATGTTTACATTGGTGATATGGAAACCTGACGTTGTTATTGCTCTCACCTTCCCTTCTGGCTATGTTACCGTTACCTCTCCAGTGTGCAGTGTAGCCTACATGGTCTCCTTTATTCCTGTGGTACAATACCGTGGTTTCTCTCACGTCCACACAAACGCACGTGCAGTAGAACAATCCTTGGCTGAGTTTTGTATTTACAATGCTGTTGTGTGGTGGTGGCTTAGGCTATCTGAAATTAAACCTTCCCTCCTCTCCTAGCATCAACAGCCTGTGTGTTTCACTGATCTGTGATACAGTACAACTCCCGGTGTGGGTACAATGCCGTGGTCTTTCTCTCTCTCTCACATGCACAGCCCAACAATATTCTTCCTATGCCAGTCACTCTCCGTATTCTGGTCCCATATCTGCTTGCGCTGTCTTGAAAATTGATGACAACGGCCATAGGAATTTTGAAGACATCACAAACCGATATGGTACAAGGCTAACTCTGGAGTAACAGCCGTTCCATTCCTCTACCAGAGAGGCCATGGCTCCTGCATTATCCCAACCAGAGGCATCAAAGAGCAGTCCAATTTATTTATAGCTTGTGATTGGGATTGTCAGAGACATCTGCATGGTTATTTTCACCACAGTGTAATTATTGGCGAGTCGGAGTGGACTCTGGCTGGGGCTGAACTGAGGCCAGGGGCTGGGGAAACCAGCCTGGAAAACAGACGAATGGGTCTGTAAGCCATTAGTTAGTGGTGAGAGTTTTAGTGAACAGCTTCATCATGCAATGCCGCAGTGACCTTTAGGGCGCTCAGATGCTGGTGCCAAGAAGGTGTTGCCGAGGTGACGAGCGACCGCCATGTTTAGACTTAAAGTGGGGGTTGATTCATTTGGATCCAATCAGTTGGATTCCCGCTGCTTACTGCTTGCCTCATCCCTTGAGACGACAATTAGATAGGCAAGCCGTTATTTTGCTGTGTTCTACTTCATAGACTACATCTACTACATAGACTACACTTTGTCTATGTTTAGTGGTATTTGCAGTTCAGATGTTGCAGCCACGCAGGGCCCATGTTGAGCTCTAGCTGTGTTTGAGCGAGAGATAAGCCAGTGTTTGTCGACTGCTGGTAGAGCCTGCCATGTTCCACAGGTCACTCCCTCATCCCTGCCCATGGTGGTGTGTGTGTGTGTGTGTGTGTGTGTGTGTGTGCAGTGCAGTGCAGTTTTTTGTCACTTTCCTTTTTTTAAATTGCATCACCTTTTGGATTACAAAGCCTTGGGATATCAATATGTGTGTTTTGTAGCGGTCCATGGTAGTCTAACCCACTTTTAGTGTGTGTGTGTTTTCATGGAGGTTCTGTCATTATCCAACTTTAATTTCAATTTTTAACCTTTATTTAACTAGGCAAGTCAGTTAAGAACAAATTATTATTTTCAATGACAGCCTAAGAACAGGGGGTTAACTGCCCCCTGTGACGACAGATTTTTACCTCGTCAGCTCGGGGATTTGATCTTGCGACCTTTCGGTGACTAGTCCAACGCTCTAACCACCTGCCGCCCCTAACCTGTGTTACTTTATGTGTGTTCCGCAGAGCCAGTCCCGGCCTACTCGTCGTGGCAACGGGAGAGCATGGACAGCGAGGAGGCGTGCATTTCACCCCAAGTGGGGGGCCGCCTGATTCGCCAGCTGATTGAAGAGGACAGCGACCCCATGCTGTCCCCCCGTTTCCACGCCTATGGTCATTGTCAGCAGTACATAGATGACACCGAGGTGCCACCCTCACCGCCCAATACACACTCCTTTGCCAGGTGAGGAACCAACATGGATTTACAGTACTGTTGACTTTGGGGACGAGTAGTGTGTGTGTGTGTAGGTTTGTTTGTGTGACTGAGTGTGTGTGACTGTTTTTGTGTATTTGAGTTATTATCGGGGTGATAGTTTTTTGTAAACAAACTCGGGTCGTTGGTCAGTATTAGACAGCTACTGGTATGTAGTTACAATATCTAAGGAAAACCTAGTACGTACTAGTATAGAAAATGGCATTTTACAAGTCGAGTTAGCTATGAACGTTACATCAGTAAAATTTCATTATAATTTAGTCACAACTATACTGTGGTATATGTATAGCGCCTTTATCCGCTTTGTCACTAGCAGTGCAAACACTCGTCTGGAAAATTCGCAATCAAAAGTTGCAATTGTAAACTCAACATCTAAGACGAAGAGAATTATAGTAGACTGCGGTTTTATTTGCAAGATATGGGAGTCACATAATGTGTGATTAGATGTGTGTTCATGCATGTGTTTTTTTTTTGTTTTTTTTACAATGGGTGGCCATCAGATTGTGTGTTTTTAGAGTGAAGGCGTGTGCATACGTCCAACGTGACTCTGTGTCCATAGCAACAGGCAGTCCTTCTATTTCTATGGCTGTGTCTCTATCCTGCAGTCGGAGGAGGAGTTCCTCTCTGGGATCCTGCGGTGACGACGACCAGCAAGAGCTGACCTCAGCCCAGCTCTCCAAGAAGATCCACGGTCTCAAGAGGAAGATCCACAAGTACGAGGAGAAGTTTGAGGAGGAGCGCAAATACAGGGTAAATAGTGGCCCCTCTGTAGCTGAAACATTGGACAGCAAGGAAAAATGAGTGAGCCACTTTCTGATTGATTTCTAAAGTAGCTACAGTATATCAGAGAAAGCAGGGCAGCACAACAAGCTTATTAGGAGATATAGCAAGGCATCCAAAGAAATGCACAGAAATATAAAATTACACTGGCTTCCTTCAAAGTAAACACGATTAGAGAGTTCATAATGAGACTCAGCTGATGGGAGGGGTGTCAGGAATGGGGTCAACTGATAAAGTCAAGATGTTGTGGGAAGACGTCAAACAATCAAACTACCCACTGCTGCTGTTTGTGGATTAATAGAAATCATGTTGTTGTTTACAGCCCTCACACAGTGACAAGGCTGACAACCCAGAGGTCCTGAAGTGGATGAATGAACTGGCCAAGCTCCGCAAAGACCTGAAAGAGCACAAGCTCCACAAGTCTGAGGAGGACCTCCCTCCGCTGACCCGCCAGCGCAGCAACACCCTGCCCAAGAGCTTTGGCTCCCAGCTGGAGAAGAAGCCCCAACAGGAGAAGGCACCCAAGCCCCCGGTAGAGAACACCCTGGAGGGCGTCCAGAACAAGCTGCAGGAGAAGAGGGACGAGGTGGGGCGGCCTGAGGACGTCAAGGTGAGATAGGAGCCACCTAGCCGCTGGACCACTGTTAATAGCTAAATGCTAATGGTTAACGGCTAAAGGCTAACTAACAGTGTCTTCCTCCTCTGATAGGATATGACCCGGGAGCAGATTGGCGCTGAGAAAGTGGCCTTACAGAAGGCTCTCCTGTACTACGAAGGCATCCACGGTAGACCAGTGAGTGTCTTGTCCACTGTCCCTTTTCTGCCCCCCCCCCCCCCCCCCCCCCCCCCCCCCCATAGAGCCTTCTAGATAGCCCACCCATCTGCCTGAACAGTAACTGATAGCTAAAAAAAAATTAAAAATCTAACAAATACATTAAATCAGTCTCTGTCCAGTGGAAAACCTGACCTAGATCACAACTGAAGAGTGAATAATGTCTTGAACCAAGCTGTTTGTGTGTGTGTGTAGAGTGCAGAATGTGTGCACACAGATGTGTACTTTGAACTATGCAGTCTTTTCATGCAACCTAGATACAACGTTGGCTGCATTTACACAGGCAGCCATTTTCTGATATTCTTTCCACTAATTGGTCTTCTGACCAAGATCTTTTCACAGCAGACCTTTTTCAGAGCTGATCTGGTTGGTCAAAAGATCGATTCATGAAACAAATATTAGAATATATCTGCTGGTATAAATGCAGCCAGAGACCCAGATACAACAATACATTATTAAAAGGATGAAATACCAATGAAAACATGACCTTCTGCACTGCAATATATCGTTATTGGCAGGCCAAACGTCTTTAGACAGCTGTGACGAGTACTGTTGTCTCAGCGACGACAATGGCTGAAGGACGAGAAGCCAGCTAACGTCTTAATTTACCTGTAAAGGAATCGACATGGAATCCCTTTTTGATTGGACTAATTGCAAGGGCTAATCCTTGTTAAGGTTGTTTATCAGAAAGTGGTGGAAAGGTGTCCTTTCTGACACCCATAGCCTTCCCTGTGTGACTTCCTATCCTAGTTTATGGCCAGTTGTCCTCTGAGGTACTAAAAAAAACATTGGATTTGAATTGATGGGGATGGAATCTATGTTACCTTGCATGTTGTTGTGTGTCAGCCCTAGCTAGCAGAGTGCTATTGTAGCACCACAGGGGAGTGCTAATGCTAGCTAACTAGCGGTGTGCTATTGCTAACAATGTGCCTTTCCCTTTTCTCTCTGCCTCTTCTCTAGGTTACCAAAACTGAGAGACAGATCATGAAGCCCCTGTACGACAGATACCGCCTGGTCAAACAGATCCTCTGCAGAGTTTCCACCATCCCCGTCATTGTAAGTGTAGCTAGCTCTCTTTGCTCTCTCCTTTCATTTTCTCCACAGCAGAGTTGTTCCTGGGTTTCTCTTTGAGGAGCTGGTGGTAAAGGTCACCACGTAGCATTGGCTGAAGATCAAGCTTCTTTACGTGGGAACTAAATCCTAACAATGCTAATGTTAGCATTAGGCTAGCATTAGCATCAGTGTCCATAGGCGGGACTGTATGTAGTGGCTAGCCGTAGCGCTAGGTTAGCCTCAAGACCAATGCCCTAAAGCTAAACTCGGTTTAAGTGGCTCAGTGGATCCACAGGTTCTTAACAGAGCTCAAAGGTGACACGTTGGGGCCACAGCAACTCAGTTGGCCACAGGGAACTACGAACACATACGCACGCACCCCACAGCTGTGCAGACTCTCCCTCTAAACTAGAAAGATGGGTACGGAGGGGCAGAAAACGCTGTTCAAGAGTTCAGATATAGGGATTCGCTGAGGCTGGATTCAAACCAGAAGGGGATAAAAAAAAATATATATATATATAATCTCACAATAACCTCTAACCACCAATACATTAAAGATTATTAGAATATATTTTTCCATTGTAATACATTTCGTCTCCATATGGTTTATGTAACGGGTATACAAGAGAACATTTGAATGTTTTGTCCCAGTTTTCTCTTTTAATTTCTTGTGTAAACACGTTGATTACGCAATATCTA
Organism: Oncorhynchus mykiss; assembly: GCF_013265735.2. Taxonomy (NCBI): domain Eukaryota; kingdom Metazoa; phylum Chordata; class Actinopteri; order Salmoniformes; family Salmonidae; genus Oncorhynchus; species Oncorhynchus mykiss. Next base: position 69,168,724 of record NC_048574.1, read on the forward strand.
ATCTGTGTTATGAACCTAATGTACTGTACAGAACACACTTTATATAATAGATTTAATCCTCATTATATAAATTGGAGTCCTAGCAAACGTTTATGTGCTGTACATGGTGGAATATAGGGTTATGTCAACTGCTGAATTCATTGTGGTAAAGAGCTGACTCGTGATACTCTTATCTGTTTGATCTAAGAACCTGTTACACAGCCTGCCTTTCAGAGGTTTAAAATCACACGAGAGCCTACTGCTATGTTTTCACTGAAGAAGCCTATTATGGTCGTGACAAGGTCCCACAAACAAGAGCAGGTCATTCTGATCCTAGTACTTGGTGCAGGTTCCAAAAGAAGCATGGTAGTGTTCAGCAGAAAATCCTACAGTGACAAACCTGATCCGGGATCAGTTTGTAGTGGATGCTATTCAGTTTCTTTATGTGCTCTGTAGTCAGAGCTGAACTGGGGTCAGTTCTCGAGTGGTAACCCCTCCTTGTTAACTCTCAGGCCTCCCCCTCCAGCAAACGCAGAGGTCCTGTACTTCAGCCCATTATCGAGGGCGAAGCCGCGCTCTTCTTTGACGACATCAAGGTGAAGACACACTGCTGCTCGTGCTCGACTAATCAGTGATCAGAACGCAACTCCCTCCCCCTCACACCCTCCAATCCCCTACTCCCTCACCTCTCAACCAAACCTGATTGCAGCCTGTGGATTGGGTGGCCACCCATAGCACTCGTGGTGGGCGGTTTTGATTCAATATCAACTTGGTTTTTGATGCTTAGATTGCTGCTTCATGACTTGTTAGATTGATTGCTTTGGGATCAACTTGATAGTGTGTGAGAAGGACTAACAAGGCGACTTGCCTGTGCATGGTGTGTGTCAATGTGTGTGTACACCAAAAATAAATCAGATGATCAAATAATCCAATCAAGCAAAAATAGGGAGATCGTCAAATCAACTCTGGTCTTGAGATGCTCATCACGTCTGTGCTGCAATTTGTGGATGTGTTAGAATAGTTCTGATTGAGACAATCTAAAATAAATTCAAAGTGGAAAAATTAACAATGGACATGTATTAACCTCATCAAACTGGCCTGTGCCTGAAAAACGACTGAATAAATGTTTCTTTGTGCTCTGATTCCAGTAACATTAAATTAACAATACTTGATTCTCTTGCATTAACATAGCTCTTGACCCTGGGGGTCCCTTGACAGCCCCATGGCACTACGATCAGTTCACCCCAGCATCGCTCACCCTTTCCCCCTTAACCCTCCACTGACCTCCCCCTTCGCTGGTTTTGTGCCCATAGGAGGAGGAGGATGGCTCTGAGGATGACTCCGAGTCCAACAACAAGCCCCAGATCACAGGGACAGTGCGTCCAGACTTCAGTATGCTGGGCTTCCTGGACCAGCTGGAGGAGGAGACGGACGGCTTCATCTCGCCCGTCGACGAGCTCTCGCCCTCCAAGAACACCACCGACATGCGTCTGTCCAACCTGCATTCGGCCACCATGTAAGCACCCAAGCCGGCCCTGACCTCTTCTTAATTGTCCCTGAGGGGATAAATAAAGTTGAATTGGATTAAATATAATTGACCTATATCTAAAGCATCTGGATGGGTGAATAACATGGGCATTGTAGTTTAGATTGTAGAATAAAAGTAGTGCAATCATTAGTAGTCTCGTGTTATTGTTGATGTCTTATCTATTCAAGTTAGCTGTGGTATTTCATGTGTTTAGAAGAACGTTCACTTCTTAATTAAACAACTAAGATTGAAACAACCTGAAGGATTTTAAAAGCCTTTTAGAGTCAAAACAACCTTTGAGGTTCAGATGCCTAAAGCAGTGTTTGTCTCTCCCCCACACACAGGCCGGAACTAGTGGAGCAGCTACAAGAGGCCCGGGAGGAGAAAAAGAGAATCCGCAAGAACCTAAGAGAGTTTGAAGATCAATTCTTCAGGCAAAACGGCAGGTAAGATGACGTTTCCGGCTTTGTTTCGTGTCATAGTTGGACTAAATGTAAACAATTAGATGATGCGAGGTGATGTACTGTCCTTCATCTTTGGTTGCACAGCCATTTTGACCGTCGTCCATTCAGCTAATGTTTTGTATTTTGCTTCCTCCCACTTGCTGTTGCCGTAGAAACGTGCAGAAGGAAGACCGCTCCCCTTTGGCGGTAGAGTATAACGAATACAAGCACATCAAAGCCAAGCTTAGGCTGATAGAGGTTCTCATCAGCAAAGGAGATGCCTCTAAGTTCCCCTAAAGAAAATAAAACATCAAAGACTGACAGAGGAATGAATGAGGCTCAGTCTCAATAAGAGATGAACCACACCAGCCCATGGAAAGGAAAACAGATACACCTCATCATCCCTCACAATATGTTTATTTTTTTCTTGTGCCATAGACTCATTTGGCTTCAGGAGATGCCAACATGTTGCCCCCTGATTAATCCCAACTGTAGAAGGGAAACGGTATGGCTTAGTTACTGACCTGAGAGGTGTTGGAACTGACATGTAGGTGCTGCCCCGGAGGCTACTCCATCTTGTCTGTTGTTTCCCTCGTATAGAAGAAGAACCCCGGAACTCAAAATGTCGGGCATCTTTCAATGACTACTAACCTAACGTAGCAGGCCTTAAAAGAGTCCCCACATCGGTTTTTCAGGGGATGTGGAGGAAAATACTGTATCCCTGAACCAGAAACATCCTCATTTTCCTGACCCCACAGAGAGTGGACCAAAACCAACCTTTTTTCAAAGGAAGATTTTAATTTTTTTTTTGGTGCATCTTGATATTGATTGATACCAAGAACTACCCTACATCAAATAGTCATCACTCATTTAAAGGATACATTTACAAAGAGTGTTGTATTGATTTAATTTATTTTTCTTCCTTTGAATGTTTATGTAGACTCATATAGTTCATATAGACTTTTATATTGGATTCAAAAAAAGTCTTAATGTGGAGTGTAACATTAGATTTGGGATTATGTACTTTAAGGTATTGCCATTTTGAGAAACAAGATTATGTAATCAGAAATTTAATGAGGGGATTGTGTATTTTTGTAAGGGAGACAGACCGTTACAATCTGCATGCAAACAACCAATCAGACAGCCAGTCTAGCAGAGTTCAGCCAATGGATGGATTTTTTAAATGTAACTCATGATTGGTGCCATATGCCACATTCATGTGCAAGTCGGAACTAGTAAACTCTGACATTTTCGACTTGAAAACTAGTTGAACGCTGCACATGTATAAATACAACCAGTTAGCAAGTCGAACATTTCCGACTTTCCTAGTTCCGACTAGCACGTGAACGTGGCAATAATCTCGATGTTAACCTAGGAAAAACACACTTATCATCAATGCTTATATTAGTTTGTTTCCAGAAATTGTGTGTATTTTTAGCATACTATGAGGAAATGTCAGAGGAGCGTTAATTTGTTTAAACTGAGAACTAGAATGCAAAACAAATAGTCTATGATGTGTTATTGTGATCCAAAGAAAATGACTCAGATTGCATACCAAAATAGTGTAGTGGATCAATGTATACAATTTCATGAATTATTGTGATCATGGTCATCAGTCACTTATGAATTTGACTGCTTGTATATTATTTTGCATTGGTGTGTTCTTTTCCTATTCACTTTGTGTGAAAATAAGCTATCCTGTCTTGAAATCAGTGGTATATTTTGGCTCAAACTTTTCAAGACCGACAAGGGCCATTTTGTGTGGAACATCCATCCTTAAAGAAAAGTCCCAATAACTATCAAAATAGCTGCCAATCCCCAACGCAGAGCCTTCAATACTCAATCAAGGCATGCTGCTTTCTTTTTTTATGTAGGTATTTTCATAGCCTATTTGTTCCTTGTAAATATGGATCCAGATCTATGTTTACATTGCTAAGTGAGCAAGTACATTTTTCCTTTTTCTCCAAAATGGATCATTTTAATAGTGTGACTTTCGTTTTTATTGAATGTAAAACACTGGTGGACATAATGAATTATGGGTGTGTACATTTTAGTACATAAATTGTATATATATAATATAAAACCAAACATTTTTACTGAGTTTGTTGGCGTTGGGTTTTCATTGGTGTGGTGAATGTCAACACATTTCACAGGGAAATACTTCAAGAACACAATGTCATTCATGTAAAGAACATGGCAATTTCATTCATATTGGTTGAACTCTACAACAAAATGCATTTCTTTACACAAAGTCCCCCTATATGCACCGCTCATTTATCCACAAGCAAATCCTTATTCCCAGACCAACCTATAAAATAGCTTCTTGATTTAAAACACAACTACAGGGCAAGCTGGAATTACGTTTTATTTGTTCAGGGAAAAAATTTCATCCATTTAGAAGGTACAAAATTAAATATGATATACTTGAAACAATCCAGTTATAGATCCACTAATAAGCCCTTATTTGCAAACATTGACCCCATGATTTGGAATTGTCGCCATTACCGTGGTGAAATAAGAATAATAGGAATGAATAGGCTTTTCCCCTAGCCTGGTCGGTCGCTGATCGGTTTGTTGTCTTGCCAACAGTGTTAGTCAGCAAAACAGCACAAATGGATTAAGGACCAGGCTATAATAGAACACACTGAGCCTCCCTCAGGTATTGCCCTAGCACAGCTTTGAATAAACAAAAGTTCACTGACATTTGTTTTTGTTTATTATGTCTTTGTCTACACTGAGGGTGACAATCAAAATAGTAATTATTCCCCTTGGGCAAATTTGTGGCTATTGATGTATTAAAACAAAAGACAAACAAGGAGACCAGCCGTCCCTATAGATAACGTTTGTCTTAACCCCAGTTACAGTGGAGAAAGACATAGTTTAAGAGAAATGGTATACAATACAATACCTCCATTGGCTGAGACGTTCGGTAATAGGACTGAATAGGCAGAATGCACAGACAAAGTTATTTCTATCACTTGCATATCAACACACGATCCAGATACACTTGAGAGAATAGTCATTGAAGTAACGGCCGGGAAACGATGCAGAGATGTTCAGAGTGCAGCGTCCCCTGACCCTCATACAAACGTCATTACATTACTGAGCTGTTCGTTATTGCTAATAACATGACCCAATATAATCTGTTCCTTAAACCTAATCAATGACCCAAGACTAATTCTGCAGGTCAAATCAACCAATCCTAATGTCTTTGGTCCGAATGCGGTGTCATCACAGAAGGAACCGGTGGGAACCATGAACAGATCATCTGTAAATCCGCCAGGCCACAAATGTGCACTCATTCTGACATTGAGATTATCTATTCCTAATCTGGGGTTACCGGGATCAAAGAGATGTGGATTAGCTGTATTTGTGTTTATAATGTAACAATGAGTCTTTTTAGCGTTTCCTCTCGACAACATGCACACAGACATTAACATCCATTAAAAAAGAACAGACACTTCACCAATACTACTGTAATAAAATCACTCCAACGGCATCGCAATCAAAGAAATATTGATACATGTAAGTAACTCCAGTCGTTCAGTTAGTCTTTTTAAATGTAGAAATAGACTGGTATTGTGGGTATGGCATTAGAATGCCATGTATTTATTGGGCTTGAGTATGGAACTGTCTGCCTGCTGTTCACTCATGTATTAATCTGGTATCATCTGTCCCAAGATCAACGGTAAAAGGCCAGACTGATGTATTAATCTGGTATCATCCGTCCTCAAACTGACCCAAGAACAGCGGTAAAAGACCAGATCGCAGGTAAAGGGCTTCAATGTTCACCTCTGACATGTATAATTTTTCAAATCCCCAAAAACTATTCAATTCAATAAATTATCTTAAAGCAACAAAAAAAGCTGGTTTAATTAAAACTGTTCAAGTTATGTACATCAATCTGCATAGAAGACAATTATAACTCAAAATATATCATCTCTTACGGTAAACTGTATAGGGAAAGTGCTATGGAAAAGAGGCCCCTTCCCACCACCCATCCGTCCATCCAGCCACCCCCATTCACAGGGCGTTGTTATTAAAGTACATTAGCATTAGCAGCCATGCTAATTCCCCCCCTGGTCCTCCAGGCCTCTAGGGGGAGCCACTGACCCAGCCACGGTCTCACACCAGGCTGAAGCCCTCGTACTGCTCCACGGCCTGGGTGAGACGGCGGTGTAGGGTCTCTTTGGTCTGGTAGCGGGGCATGTCCAGCAGGTTGTAGCAGGTGTGGGCCACGGGCAGATAGTGCTCCTCGGCCGACGTGGACTGGATGGAGATGCGAAGGCTCTCCATGCCATGGATGGGGATGCGGTCGCTGCCCGTCAGGAATACTGGGAAAGAGGGGACAGTAAAGGGGAGGGCTAGTGTTAGCATTAGGTATAGTATTATAGTTGAGAGAGGGAGAGATAGCGTTAGATGTACAGTTTCAGAGGCTGAGAGTACTAATACTCAAGCAGCTTTCTTTCCTTGAAGCGTTAGAAATAGATAGCCAGTGGCTCAAGCTCAATGTTAAGTCCCAACACTAGTAAGTGCCTATTTAGACCTTGAGTAAAACTACAGATTGTCATTGTGATAGTTTAACGAGGTGTTGGCTGAGGGCTCTACTCAGTATTTACATAAGAACCGAGGGCTCTCGTATTAATACTTACTTAAGAACCGAGGGCTCTACTCAGTATTTACATAAGAACCGAGGGCTCTCGTATTAATACTTACTTAAGAACCGAGGGCTCTACTCAGTATTTACATAAGAACCGAGGGCTCTCGCATTAATACTTACATAAGAACCGAGGGCTCTACTCAGTATTTACATAAGAACCGAGGGCTCTACTCAGTATTTACATAAGAACCGAGGGCTCTACTCAGTATTTACATAAGAACCGAGGGCTCTACTCAGTATTTACATAAGAACCGAGGGCTCTCGTATTAATACTTACATAAGAACCGAGGGCTCTACTCAGTATTTACATAAGAACCGAGGGCTCTCGTATTAATACTTACATAAGAACCGAGGGCTCTCGCATTAATACTTACAAATTAACCGAGGGCTCTACCTAGTACTTACATAAGAACCGCTTCTTCTTTTCCAGAGGGAACTCATGGAATACCTCCCAAAACATCCTCACAGTCGGATGAGTGGCTGAATACTCTCCTTTGTAAACCGCATTCTGTAGTAGAAAAGCCAAAACAACATAATATGGTTCTATTATATTAGGGACAGTTATGTAACTGAAGTTGGCCAACTGCTATGATTTGTATAGAGCATTCTACTTGGTCACTATCATTAAGTGTTATTCAGAGTAAGAACATGATTCCTTCATATGTGACAGCCTGTGGAATTCCTCAGAGCTGTGTGTGTGTGTGTGTGTGTGTGTGTGTGTGTGGTGCAGACCCTTTACCTAGCCTAATCTAACCCCAGCGTTCAAACTTCATACACATTTCCCACATTCTGAGCAGTGCTGTAAAAACACCCTGCTTATGCCAGAGTCCCCACCATGTTGTCAATATCCTGCACACGACACTCGCAGTAAACACAGATCACAGACCCCTGACAATCATCTGAAGACATCAACACGCTAAAAACAACACGAATCCAGGAGAAGCCCAGTGCACATTACTTACGGTGACCTTTTTAACTTCCTCCATTAGCCAATGGCTAATCCCCATGCCCTCCCCGGCTCAGCGAGCCATACATGTCCAGACAGACAGACGGACCAGACAGACGCTCGAACTTCCTGGTTTCTGACTGAAGGGTTTTGTCTAATTGGCTATGCCCTCGGGAACTGCCTGGTCAAGACAGGTTCGTTTTAGTGATGGGTCAACAATTAAAACAATTATTTTGATTAGTTTTGACACTGTGCTTTGCAGTATGGCATCAACTGTTTTATTATATTTCACACCCATTTTGATGTTCTCCGGTAACAGTATGTAGTGTCAACACCAGTGTTTTCCGTGGATGTTTGACTCAGTGATCGACTGCCCTGGGGTGTATTCACTCTTACATTCTCCATCATCTACCATGTAGGGTTAGCTTAGCATTCTCCATCACCTACCATTAGGATTAGCTTAGCATTAGCACTCACATTCTCCATCACCTACTATTAGGGTTAGCTTCGTATGACCTACCATTAGGGTTAGCTTCGTATCACCTACCATTAGCGTTAGCTTTAAAGCTCACCTTCTCCATTTCCTCCCAGTTATAGTTGTTGTTTCCCACCACCATGGCCATAAGCTCGGAGGGCTGGAACAGCGACAGGATCTTCCCACCACACACCTTCAGAAACCCAGAGGAGAAGGCCTGGTACAGCTCGCTCACTGAGTCCCTGAACATGTACTTCAGGTAGGCCTCCACAAACTCCTCCCTGACACAGAGAGAGACACAGACAGACAGACATAACAAAGAATATTGAGTGGCCATACAGTTAACCATCCTAATTTTGGAGATCCAATCAGTAGTCTGGTTGTAGTTAATAGCCAGGGCCAGCCCTAACCCTTTGTGGGCCGTATGCAAACACTCTGGGCAGCAAATAGAAACATTTGACATTTCAATAATTTCCTGCATTCTACACGTTTTGCCATGGAGCGGAGAGAAAGCTTTGCAGTTGTGAAACTAATTTCATGCAATTCTACTATTTAACATGGGACGGAGAGAAAATGTTGCAGTTGTGAAACTAATTTCATGCAATTCTACTATTTAACATGGGACGGAGAGAAAATGTTGCAGTTGTGAAACTAATTTCATGCAATTCTACTATTTAACATGGGACGGAGAGAAAATGTTGTAGTTTTAAAGCCAATTTCTGGCACGTATACACATTTTGCGATAGGGTGGATAGAAAAGTTTGCAGTTTCAAAGCGAATTTAGTGATATTCTGCACATTTTGCCATGACTTATGCCATCTTCATATGATTTTTAAGTGAGAGAAATTCCCTGTAACCATTTTCATTTGTTATTGCTTAAACCCCTGCCTGTCTCATGTTGCTGCACTAATACTACATGTGATGTGGCAAGCCCCTCCACCTACGGCCATGCCACTCAGCCCTAAGATGGCCATCATGGTGAAGACTACATGGCCCATAACCCACTGCTCTACAGGTCAGCTGGCCTGAGTGGCCTCCTTATGGTTTAAATGAATAGTTTCCCCACATGGAGAGCAGCAGGAGCTGCTGAAGACTATCCAAGCGCCATAGAACTGTTTAAACAAAGGACTTTCCTTCAGCTTGATGATTGAATAAGTTATACTCTGACAGAGCTAGGCCTTTTGATTGAGTTTGTCATTACTCTATCATTTGATTAACAAGTTTGTTATTAAAATTCATCATATGATGCAAAATTCATCATACGGGGATGATTTCTGTATTTTGAACATTACATATCTTGAACATGTGATTGCTGACAAGCAAAACATTTTGGGACACTGTCAACAATGGACAAATGAAACATAGTTTTTTGGTGAAATGTTCCTTTGAGGCTGCGACTGAACATGTTGTTCCTGTGACTGTCAGTATAGCTTCATTCTCATGGCAGGCCTATCCCCTCAAGAGGGGAATAGGGATTTGTGAGGATAGAGAATATCAGTGAGAGCAGCACTAAGCCTGTGTCTCAAATGGCACCCAATTCCCTATATAGTGCACTACTTCAAAGGAAATAGGTTGCCATTTGTGACACAGACTAGCGGTCTCTCCCAGGAGGAGGTGTCACAGGGGAGGTGTTCTGTGTTCTGGAGACACGCTCTACTGGGCAGATTGGAGACCCGGAGACCCTTGGCCACTGCATCGGCCAATCAAAACAGATTAAAATAGACCATACATAACCCACCACCATAACCATCTATAATTGAGATCCATGGGACTGAGACACCCATCTTGAATTTAGTCACTATTAAGAGGCTTTGTACTGCGCATTCTGCAATGTGGATTGTAGCTCTACTCATTAATACTTTCATCCTAGTAATAAACAACCATGACAGTTAAAGGATGGGACTATCCTGATTAATTTCTCTCATTTAGTCAGGAACTTAACTGGTAAAGAACTTTATCTTTAAAACAGCACATGACTGGATAAAGAGTCAAATGTGCCCTTGCACATAGGATGTTTAACACACACACACACACAATCTGTCCCTGTGTGAGGTTCCTGTGAGGAGGATAAGATGATGATGGCAGTGTGTGTCAGGCCTGGAGTTCAGCACAGCATGGCCCAGGGAGGATGTGTGAACTCTGTGTAGCAACATGGTTGGCCACCCACCTGATTTCCTGACAGATACTGTAGCAGCCAGCTACAGAGACGTAAGGAGAGCTGCAGGGGAATAGAAACGTTGCTCTTCGGCCTACTCTCCCTTTCTTACTAACACACACACATGTGGCTAATATACACTCACACACACTGACACAGTCACACTCAAACAGACACACACACACACACACTCCCCAGCCTCTCCCTCCAGAGATTTAACTGACGAGCCCCACAGCCAGAAATAAAAACACTCGATCTGGCAAACGGCAATGAGGAATGGGAGCAGGAAACTTGCCATAGCATCTGTGGGCTAAGCTAACCTCCACAACTCCACTCACAATAAACAAACCTCCCTCGGTGTAATGAAGAGGAAAGGTGACTCAACTCATTGTTTAACAGTTTTTCCTGACCATCTGACCTGTCCAGGAAAACTCTGGGCTGCAGTTATAGTCTATAAGTAGGAAAAACTCCTGGAATTATGCTTTCACTTATTTACATTTTAGTAGACGGTCCTATCCACAGCAACAATTAGGGTTAAGTGCCTTGCTCAAGAGTACATTGAAAGATTTTTCACCTAGTCACCTTTCAGTTACTGGTCCTGTGTTCTTAACCACTAGGCTATCTGTCACTTGAAAATTCTAGATATGCCTGCACTTCAAGTCATAAGACAGCCTTCAAAACGGCCTTCGTAGTCTGACTCTGTTTTGGCAGGATGAATGGGTTAGTTTTTCGCTTGCTCTCTCTCTCTGGGTGGAGGCCCTGAGGATTTGGCCCCACGGTCAAATGGCTAGTCAAAGTATAATGAGGATTTGTGGAGAGATGTGGGCTGCTGTTGTTCTGAACCCAATCCCAGCTGGGGACATCCCCATCTGTTCAACACAAGCTTCCAGCACCCCCCCGTACTGTTACCTCAATGGACTCCTCCATAAGCTGCTCTAACTCTGTGTCAGTGACAGAAGGGCCGCCTCAAAATACAGTGAGCTCCAAAAGTATTGGGACAGCGAAACATTTTTGGTTGTTTTGGCTCTGCACTCTGCTACCCCCCGAAAACAATGCTAACATCCCATGTTCTTGTAATGGTGAGAGGTTATCATATCTTAATATTTGTACGTCTAACTTCTTCACAATTCATTCATTCAGGATTATCCGTAATCATGTTAGCATCCACATTAATGTAGAGAAACATATTCTATTCGTATTTACAATAAAACTGACTGCAATGACACAATATATTACAGTGCCTTGCGAAAGTATTTGGCCCCCTTGAACTTTGCGACCTTTTGCCACATTTCAGGCTTCAAACATAAAGATATAAAACTGTATTTTATTTGTGAAGAATCAACAACAAGTGGGACACAATCATGAAGTGGAACGACATTTATTGGATATTTCAAACTTTTTTTAACAAATCAAAACTGAAAAATTGGGCGTGCAAAAGTATTCAGCCCCTTTACTTTCAGTGCAGCAAACTCTCCAGAAGTTCAGTGAGGATCTCTGAATGATCCAATGTTGACCTAAATGACTAATGATGATAAATACAATCTACCTGTGTGTAATCAAGTCTCCGTATAAATGCACCTGCACTGTGATAGTCTCAGAGGTCCGTTAAAAGCGCAGAGAGCATCATGAAGAACAAGGAACACACCAGGCAGGTCCGAGATACTGTTGTGAAGAAGTTTAAAGCCGGATTTGGATACAAAAAGATTTCCCAAGCTTTAAACATCCCAAGGAGCACTGTGCAAGCGATAATATTGAAATGGAAGAAGTATCAGACCACTGCAAATCTACCAAGACCTGGCCGTCCCTCTAAACTTTCAGCTCATACAAGGAGAAGACTGATCAGAGATGCAGCCAAGAGGCCCATGATCACTCTGGATGAACTGCAGAGATCTACAGCTGAGGTGGGAGACTCTGTCCATAGGACAACAATCAGTCGTATATTGCACAAATCTGGCCTTTATGGAAGAGTGGCAAGAAGAAAGCCATTTCTTAAAGATATCCATAAAAAGTGTTGTTTAAAGTTTGCCACAAGCCACCTGGGAGATACACCAAACATGTGGAAGAAGGTGCTCTGGTCAGATGAAACCAAAATTGAACTTTTTGGCAACAATGCAAAGCGTTATGTTTGGCGTAAAAGCAACACAGCTCATCACCCTGAACACACCATCCCCACTGTCAAACATGGTGGTGGCAGCATCATGGGTTGGGCCTGCTTTTCTTCAGCAGGGACAGGGAAGATGGTTAAAATTGATGGGAAGATGGATGGAGCCAAATACAGGACCATTCTGGAAGAAAACCTGATGGAGTCTGCAAAAGACCTGAGACTGGGACGAAGATTTGTCTTCCAACAAGACAATGATCCAAAACATAAAGCAAAATCTACAATTAAATGGTTCAAAAATAAACATATCCAGGTGTTAGAATGGCCAAGTCAAAGTCCAGACCTGAATCCAATCGAGAATCTGTGGAAAGAACTGAAAACTGCTGTTCACAAATGCTCTCCATCCAACCTCACTGAGCTCGAGCTGTTTTGCAAGGAGGAATGGGAAAAAATGTCAGTCTCTCGATGTGCAAAACTGATAGAGACATACCCAAAGCGACTTACAGCCGTAATCGCAGCAAAAGGTGGCGCTACAAAGTATTAACTTAAGGGGGCTGAATAATTTTGCACGCCCAATTTTTCAGTTTTTGATTTGTTAAAAAAGTTTGAAATATCCAATAAATGTCGTTACACTTCATGATTGTGTCCCACTTGTTGTTGATTCTTCACAAAAAAATACAGTTTTATATCTTTATGTTTGAAGCCTGAAATGTTGCAAAAGGTCGCAAAGTTCAAGGGGGCCGAATACTTTCGCAAGGCACTGTACTGGCCTGTCTCCTGGTAGCGCCTCCATGCTCTGGACACTATGCTGACAGACACAGCAATCCTTCTTGCCACAGCTCGCATTGATGTGCCATCCTGGATGAGCTGCACTACCTGAGCCACTTGTGTGGGTTGTAGACTCAGTCTCATGCTACCACTAGAGTGAAAGCACCGCCAGCATCAGCCAGGAAGCATAGGAACTGAGAAGTGGTCTGTGGTCACCCCCTGCAGAACTCCTCCTTTATTGGGGGTGTCTTGCTAATTGCCTATAATTTCCACCTGTTATCTATTCCATTTGCACAACAGCATGTGAAATGTATTGTCAATCAGTGTTGCTTCCTCAGTGGACAGTTTGATTTCACAGAAGTGTGATTGACTTAGAGTTACATTGTGTTGTTTAAGTGTTCCCATTATTTTTTTTGAGAAGTGTATATATATATATATATAAATAAAGGGGCCCCACCTGTTGTTCTTGTCCACAGTGATGCGGTCTCCTCCAGGGATAAGCTCCTTAACTTCCGTCAGACCATAGTACTCTCTGGTGATCTGGGATGGACACAGTGGGGGGTTAGATATCATTCAGTCAGGCAACTAAATATCATCCATTTCTACTGCAGAATCTGATTTGGCATCTGAATGTTGTGAAGATCTTTCTGTACAGTCATCTTTTAAATGGGTAATGACGTAGTGTTTCAGGAGGGAGTGGGTTTATGTTTTGTTTGGGGTTCAGACATCTCCAAGAGTTGGCACAATTCACAACAGGGGGGGGGGCCCTGTGAGGACTTACAGCAAAGTTTAGACAAAATGTCTCCTCAACATCATCTTCCTCATGGTCCAGGAGCTGTTGTAAACTCCTAGAGAGAGAAAGAGAGACGTATTCACTAACACATGATCGTAGAGAATGTAAGTTCTGTCTCACTATGGTGGAAAAACAAAGAGACGAGGGCTAGCAGGAGAGAGGGGAAACGCAAGACAGAGAAATAGAAGACCAATGTCATCCTCATCAAAATTCCTCCCACATAGCTGCGTCTTGAGGTAAAGACTCAGCCAGCACACTTTTCATCACTGACACGGACAGCATCCCTCCCTGGAAGCCTCAGCCATCGCTAAAGACTTTCTCCCTAACCTAGCTGGGGATAACACACTCTCCATTTTAAGGCCTCTGCCCTCAGTAGCATTTAGTGACATCGCTAACGTCACATTTTATCGCTTACCCTGGTGGCCAGCTGTGTTCTGTCCCCAAAGCACCTGGATTATCTAGGATAGAACAGAAGAGGGAACAACAAGGCTTCCTGTAGTGCTAGCCTGTTTGAGCGCTAACGCTAGCGGCTAATAATAGGCAGTAATGGAGAATGTCGGCTATGCTAATTCTAACAGCTAATAGATAGTGATTGAGAATGGGGGCTACGCTAATGCTAGTAGCCATTAATAGACACTGATGAAGAATATGGGCTATGCTATGCTAACGCTAGGAGCTAATAATAGACAGTGATGGAGAATGGGGGCTACGCTATGTTAATGCTGGGAGACAATAACAGACCGGGAGTGATGGAGAGTGTGGGAGGAGGACTACGCTAAGCTATGCTTGCTAGGGAGAAGCTAGCCAACCCTAACACAACACAGGAAGTATGCATGGAGTAACAGAGCCAGGGATAGGGTGCCAAGGGGAAAATAAACTCCTCGTTCTCTCCAGACCCAAAGGGCAGCCAAGTGGGATGTCTCACATTCTGTTGAAGTTGGAGGGAGGATGGGAGTATGCTGCCTTGCTTTGTATGGGCTGTGTATTGGAGTGGTGTTCTTATGGATTGTAGAGTTGAGTTTTTCTGCACAAAGTACTCTGAACTACAGTAGTCTGTGAAGTAGGTACAGTTGAAGTCGGAAGTTTACATACACCTTAGCCAAATACATTTAAACTTAGTTTTTCACAATTCCTGACATTTAATCCTAGTACAAATTCAGTCTTAGGTCAGTTAGGATCACCACTTTATTTTAAGAATGTGAAATGTCAGAACAATAGTAGAGAGAATGATTTACTTCAGCTTGTATTTCTTTCATCACATTCCCAGTGTGTCAGAAGTTTTCATACACTCAATTAGCATTTGGTAGCATTGCCTTTAAATTGTTTAACTTGGGTCAAACATTTTGGGTAGCCTTCCACAAGCTTCCCACATTAACTTGGGTGAATTTTGGCACATTCCTCCTGACAGAGCTGGTGTAACCGAGTCAGGTTTGTAGGCCTCCTTGCTCGCACAAGCTTTTTCAGTTCTGCCCACAAATGTTCTATAGGATTGAGGTCAGGGCTTTGTGATGGCCACTCCAATACCTTGACTTTGTTGTCCTTAAGCCATTTTGCCACAACTTTGGAATTATGCTTGGGGTCATTGTCCATTTGGAAGACCCATTTGCGACCAAGCTTTAACTTCCTGACTGATGTCTTGAGATGTTGCTTCAATATATCCACATCATTTTCCTGCCTCATGATGCCATCTATTTTGTGAAGTGCACCAGTCCCTCCTGCAGCAAAGCACCCCCACAACATGATGCTGCCACCCCCATGCTTCAAGGTTGGGATGGTGTTCTTCAGCTTGCAATCCTCCCCCCTTTTCCTCCAAACATAACGATGGTCATTATGGCCAAACAGTTATATTTTTGATTCATCAGACCAGAGGGCAAAAAAAAAGTACGATCTTTGTCCTCATGTGCAGTTGCAAACCGTAGTCTGTCTTTTTATGGCGGTTTTGGAGCAGTCTTGGCTTTTGATTTTCCCATGATATCAAGCAAAGAGGCACTGAGTTTTAAAGTAGGCCTTGAAATACATCCACAGATACACCTCCAATTGACTCAAATGATGTCAATTAGCCAATTAGAAGCTTCTAAAGCCATGACATAATTTTCTGGAATTTTCCAAGCTGTTTAAAGGCACAGTCAACTTAGTGTATTTAAACTTCTGACCCACTGGAATTATGATACAGTGAATTGAAATAATCTGTCTGTAAACAATTGTTGGAAAAATTTACTTGTGTCATGCACAAAGTAGCTGTCCTAACTGACTTGCCAAAACAATAGTCTGTTAACAAGAAATATGTGGAGTTGTTGAAAAACAAGTTTTAATGACTCCAACCTAAGTGTATGTAAACATCCGACTTCAACTGTATTTGATATCCAGTTATCTTTGGGCTCCGGAGTGGTGCAGCGGTCTAAGGCGCTGCATCTCAGTGCTAGAGGCGTCAATACAAACACCCTGTTTCGAATCCAGGCTGTATCACAACCAGCCGTGATTGGGAGTCCCATAGGGCGGTGCACAATTGGCCCGGGTTTGGCCGGGGTAGACCGTCATTGTAAATAAGAATTTGTTCTTAACCGACTTGCCTAGTTAAATACATTTAAAAATATCTTATTTCAACTCAGAGTACTAGGAGTACACAAAAATGCTAGAGTAAAGAAACACCCCAAATGACTAACCAACTGTCATTCATTTCTCTTCCTTCTTCATTTCTTCACCACCACTTAGTTCAAAACCCACAGCTGTGTCGACTCTCTACTGCCTCGGTCTTAAGTGTACCCAAAAGTCAAGCCAAGAAAGCAACACAACCCATGACAAAACAACAAGACACTATTCATCGTCTGGGTTGTTTTGTGGCCCAACACTCCCGAGGGAGCCAACTCCTTAAAGAAAGCTGTCTTTTACTGTGACACGCTCAAGGGCCGATGCACTGCCCTAATTGTAGCCCTCGGACTGGTAATCTAAGGATAAAAAGCTTCAGCACCAAAGTCCGGGCCATCTGCAGACAATTAGACCCTAGGCCAACCGCTGGGTCAGAAAGTATTCACACCCATAGACTCTTTCCACATTTTTTTGTGTTACAGCCTGAATATAAATTTGATTATAATTGAGATTTTGTGTCACTGCCTATACACAATAACGCCAAAGTGGATTTAAAAAAAAATGTTTACAAATTAATAAAAAATTAAAAGCTGAAATATCTTGAGTCAACAAGTATCCAACCCATTTGTTATGGCAAGCCTAAATGTGCTTGACAAGTCACATAATAAGTTGCATGGACTCGTGTCCATGCAACTTATTATTATTGCACACTTAGTGTTTAATGTGATCTTTGAATGACTACCTCATCTCTGTACCCCACACATACAAACAATTGTAAGGTTGCTCAGTCAAGCAGTGAATTTCAAACACAGATTCAACCACAAACACCAGAGGTTTTCCAGATTGAAAAAAAGAAAAAGATGTTTGAGCATGGTGAAGTTATTAATTGCACTTTGGATGGTGTATTAATACACCCATTCACAACAAAAATACAGGCGTTCTTCCTAACTCAGTTGCAGGAGAGGAAAGAAACGGCACAGGGATTTCACCATGAGGCTAATGGTGACTAAAAGAGTTACAGAGTTTAATGGCTGTGATAGTTTTCTCCTGAGGATGGATCAACCACATTGTAGTTATTCCACAATACTAACCTAAATGACAGAGTGAAAAGGAATCCAGGGCAGAAAACATGCATCCTGTTTGTAAAAAGGCACTAAAGTAATACTGCAAAAAATGTGGCAAAGAAATTAACCTTATGTCTTGTATACAAAGTGCTATGTTTGTGGCAAATCTAACACAACACATCACTGAGTACCACATTTTTAAGCATGGTGGTGGCTGCACCATGTTATGGGTATGCTTGTTATCTGCAAGGACTAGAGAGTTTAGGATAAAAAGAAACGGAATAAAGCTAAGCACAGGAAAAATCCTAGAGGAAAACCTGATTCAGTCTGCTTTCCAACAGACACTGGGAGACTAATTCACCTTTCAGCAGGACAATAACCTAAAACACAAGACCAAATATACACTAGAGTTGCTTACCAAGATGATATTGAATGTTCCTGAGTGGCCTAGTCACAGTTTTTACTCATAAATCGGTTTGAAAGTCTATGCCAAGACTTGAAAATGGCTGTCTAGCGATGATCAACAACCAACTTGACAGAGCTTGAATTTTTTAAAGAATAATGTGCAAATATTGTGCAATCCATGTGTGCAAAGCTCTTAGACTTACCCAGAAAGACTCACAGCTGTAAATCGCTGACACAGCGATTACAGCAGAGACAAACAATCTCCTCCTGGATCGAGAACCCTGCTGCCTAAATTTGTTTTGTGCATTTGGAAAGAAACAGTGTGCACTGCCAGTAATACCATATACCCTAGTATGGTACAGGAACGCTATGAAGATCTGGATGCTGCCCAACCCTAAGCCCAACACTCAATTATTGCCTTCTGAAGAGATGTTGAGTTCACACAACGTGTTCAAATAAGGAGGGAAGGGGGAATTAAAAAAATAAACCCAGAATGAAATCTCTCCGTACCCAAGACGAAAATACATTTATACAAACAGCATGGACAATCAATATACCTAATGGCAGTAGAAAGATTGTGTTCAACACTAAGTCTTTTTTAATGAATGAAGAACACTCACTTTCCATGTAGAACTTTTAACAAGATGTGGCTAGGGGGAGTTAGCATGCAAGTCCATCCCAGCCTAGAGGCCTCGTGGCTGGGCTATGAATTCACATTACCTGCCCTCTGTGGGCGACAGCTCCTTGAGGTCCTCCAGAGTGGGTGCTACGCCCAGTAGCTTCTTGTAAAGGACCAGGGGGAAGTGGAGGTCCACCACGGTGCTGTTATAGATGGCCAGCCCACAAATGATCCCTATCAGATTGAACCAGTTGTACTCCACAAAACACTGGGCAGAAACAGAGAGAGACGACACAACAAGGAAGTTAAGTAGAGAGGCAATGCTTTGTTGGGTGCATAGCAATAGTCTTAAAAGGCGTCCTCTTCTTGTTGCTCGTTCCTCACTGATCAGAAAATACAGGAGGTGGAAGAAACAAGAGAAGCCTACTGAAATGGTTCATCAGTATTAAGAGAGTAAAAAACAAAAGGACTTGAAACTATTGAGATGTACATCTTGTTTTTGATGGAAATGTAGGCTGGCATACCACCAAAGGTCTGTTTTTAAATCCAAACCAAGATTTAATTTGTTTTTATTCAACCACTTCATTTAATAATGTTCACCAACTGGGAAATGTATTACTGGGCTACTCAGAATTGTTGATTCATTACGCATGTGTTTCTGATTAAAACTACAAGTTACATATGAATAATGACCTATTATGCCTTCCTAACAAAATCTTGTTGATGAACCCTACAAACCTATTCTGAGGCCATTCAGCTTCATTTTGTTGTTATAGACCTGTTTGAGTTCCTCCTTCAAATCACTACTGTCAATTGCGAGTGTCAAAGGGTTTTGACATTCATTAATATTCCCACGACCCAGGGTGCTATTTTGTATACGTGAGTGAGCTTTCCCGATGTCGCCTTGCCTCGCATGGGTGTCCCTTTTCCTGGAAAAACGCTGACCTTCGCCAACTCACTCCGATAGGACGGCTCTCATTACATAAGCGGTTCATATTTCAATACAATAATTATTTCTACCCTCAACAAACCACAACAAATATGACCTTTCTGGCCTAGTGGCATGTCCCTTCACACAATAGAATGTATCCAACTTACAGCACAATGGCCAGGCCACACAGCCAAGCCTGGGTCGGGGGGTTAACAAAGGTCATTGAAATACAGACAAAAGACGTTACGAGACACCGCTAAACACTCAGGTAACCAAGACCAACCGTGTCTATTCAGAGCATTTAGAAATATTTTGAAACGTTGTTTGTGACCTTTTTTGGCTTTGAAAATGCATAATGTTGTTTAGATTTAGAAGATAATGAAATTGACCCTTCTGACATGTTGAGGCGGTTGGCTGGCTTCCAGAACATGAGTAGAAGGGATTTGACTACTAATATGACCTTGGTGTTGCTTCATACAATAGATAGGGTCTGTGTCCCAAATGGCATAGAGCACTATATAGGGAATAGTGGGCCAATTAGGATGCATGTCAGACAGACTAACATTGGTTTTCTACAAAGAGCCAATTCTATGATGTCACAGTACCCCATTAACGGTTAGAGATGTTTTATTGTCATTACTGTAAAAGAGAATGTGTTCTTACCTGGAGACATAAAAAAACAGTTATTCAATAGACTACTACACTGTTCGCTTGCAACACTTCCCTTTTTTATTTTGTTCCTCTAGCAACCGTTGCCAAGGTCAGTGAAGGCATTTAATACACTTCTCTTGAATCATGTACTATACTCCAATGCACTTGCAAGAAATATTTAATACTACGTCCCTTTTCGAGTACAGTGTTTTTTTATTTAGCATTTTATTTTTTTACACAGAATTATGAGTAACATCAGCACTATATTTAAGCAATAAGGCACCTCGGCGGGTTGTGGTATATGGCCAATATACCACGGCTAAGGGCTGTTCTTATGCACAACGCAACGCGGAGGTGCCTTATTGCTATTATAAACTGGTTACTAATGTAATTAGAACAGTAAAAATACATGTTCAGTCATACCCGTGGTATACGGTCTGATATATCACGGCTGTCAGCCAATCAGCATTCAGGGCTCGAACCACCCAGTTTATAATTACAGTTAGATATGTTCAGTTATCAACATTTGTTAGTGTTACAGTGTTGTGCAGTGTGAGTGGTTCACGGTTTTATTATATCATGTTATGAATGCCATCAGCCCTATATGTACAGTAAGATCGTGGTTAGTTGTACAGTGTTGTGAAGTAGAAGCGGTCACACAGGAGGTTGGTGGCACCTTAATTGGGGAGGACGGGCTCGTGGTAATGGCTGGTGAGGAATAGGTGGAATGGTATGAACTACATTAAACACATGGTTTCCTTGTGTTTGATGCGATTCCATTTGCTCTGTTCCAGCCATTATTATGAGCCTTCCCTCAACAGCCTCCACTGAGTGGTACATGACTCACTTTATCAGAGAACCAGAGCAGGTTGGACTGGGTGTACTGGGTGAACATGCCGTACACAGGGTCCATCAGCTCCTTCAACAGCAGTAGGAAGAACTCCTTGGTTACCCCCCCTGCATCCACCGCCTCCTCCCCATCAAAGATCACCTAGAGGGGGAGAGAGGGCCTTAGTTCCTGTAATTAAAGTGGCACTAACTGAGCCCAAATACTCTGTCAATCACTTTCTCATCTTCAAGTGATATGGCCTTAGTTCCTGTAATTCAAGTGGCACTAACAACAGTGTGCAGCCGTTGACAAACAATTGATGATTAGTGGTGTTATCTTATTTCTCTTTGATTACAAAGATCTCTCCTAAAAAAAATCTTTCCATGTCTATTTACGACACACTACATGACCTTTGTGACCCTGAGAGGTGCTGAACTCAGACCTTGAGGGGCTTCTTGAGGTCGACGTCAGAGTAGATGGTGAGCTCTCTCAGCGCGTCGCTCACTAAGTGGTCCCTGCGTACGTGGAGCACCAGGAAGGGGTTCCGCGCCAGGAGGGGTTCCAGCGTCAGCAGCATGAAAACGTTATGCATGTTGGCCCCGCTCACCGCCATCTTGGAAAAGGTCACAGACAGGGGAAATAATATGTGTAGGAGAGATGGAAATTATTATTATTATTATTTTTTTTTACATCAAGTGTTTAAAAAAAGACCATTGCAATTAAATGGTCTCCAAGGGACATGATTCATTCTTACATTGTCTATAAAAACAAGTTATTTTATCACAGCAAATGTCAACAGAAATCAGTTTCAAACTTTGAGTTAACAGTGGGAAACTTTTATATAACGGTCCCGTGTGGCTCAGTTGGTAGAGCATGGCACTTGCAATGCCAGGGTTGTGGGTTCGATTCCCACAAGGGACTATTACTAATGAAAACGTATGCACTCACTACTATAAGTCGCTCTGTGCCAGAGCATCTGTAAAAATGTACATGTATATTTTCCCATCCTGGCTGTTACCTGCATCTGTAGCTCAGCGTCAGTTTGCAGCATGGTGGTCTTGGCTTGGGCGTTCAGTATGAACGGGTAGGCACATAAAGTCACTGAGCTCTGAATGGATGAAAAGAGAAACGTTATCGTTTGAAGAGCATATAGATAACGTGGCATTTACACTCATTTGATTAGAAAACAGCCTGTATACCTGTACTGCTGGTGTTCTCATTTTCTGAAAAACAAAATTATAATCATCAACTCAGTTTTGTCCAAATTACCCATGAAAACTATATTGTAGAGGATCATAACAGTGTATTCAGATTGACAGCTGGTGGCAGGGGCATAGCTGTCTAGCTATACCAGTTTACTGAGACATTGGCCAGAGCTACAAGGCACAAAGGTGAAAATATGAGGGTGGGGACAACAAAGTCTCTGTGCTCTTCCTAGAAAGGGCCTACACAGTTCGACAGATTCTACTATGCAGGGAGAAAGAGGGAGGGAAGAGGGGTAGGGGCTAGGGGGCTCGTCTGTGAGAGTAGCATCCCATTGGATTAGGATGAGAATTAGATAATTGGACACACACACACACCAAATTCCACAGGACGACATCGTCACAAGAGAGAGAGACGTAGAGATCTCCATTACTCACAATCTCTGCTTTACTAAGAAACCACTTGAGGTAGTCTTCCTGGATGTCTACCAGGGTGGTGATGTCAGGGATATAGAAGCGGTTGTACTCCACATGCCCGGCCTTCAGGTTAACCTGGACACACACAGCAGCACAACAGCCCTGCTCAGAACACACACACTCATCATTATGACTGTTTACCTTTCTTTTATACCAGGAAGTCTCTTGAGGTTTGATACATTTATATATAAAAGGATATCATGCATACTTGATATTTTCCCACAATTCTGTAAACTTATTTTTTGCATTACCGACATTCTTTAAAAAAAGGACAACTCATGTGTTCCTAACCTAAGGCTCCTATTCGCACAGTAGACCTGTTTAAGGCCGGGAATCATAACACCTCTTGAAGTTTCTCCACAAGCTTTAGTATAAAACTAACTTGTGAAGTATCTAGAGAAACTTTTATGTAAAGAATGAGCTAATGAAGTTTCCCCATGAGCATTAGCAGGAAACGTTACCTTATGAAGTTTCTCTAGAAGCTTTAGCGTGGCACTGGTGTAGTTTTCTAGGAAGACAGGGACGAGCAGGGCCTTTCCTCCAGTTAACAAGAACACCACGATGCTCTTATACATGTCCACCAGCCTGGAGAACACACCGCCATCCACCAGGCACCACCAGTTATCTGCGGGGATCCAGAATATAACACACCACCAGTTATCTGCGGGGATCCCGAATATAACACACCACCAATTATCTGCGGGGATCCCGAATATAACACACCACCAATTATCTACGGGGATCCAGAATATAACACACCGCCAGTTATCTACGGGGATCCCGAATATAACAAACCACCAGTTATCTACGGGGATCCAGAATATAACACAGGGAACCTGCAGTGACACTGCATATTTAAAAGTATGACAGAAGTGCCATGTGATGCACTGTACACATGAAGTGAATACCATTATGACAGTTGTATAACTGCCATTTTCCTGGGACTGACTGTGCAGTATGGAGAAAGAGTATTTGTGGTAGACTGAGGTGTACAGGGTATACAGTATCAAACACTGTTCAGCACATTTGTGTGCATAAGGGTATTTGTCTGTGCACCGGTGTACCTGCATGCTTCGTAAACAACAAGTGTGGACTAACAGTGAAATGCTTACTTACGGCCCTTCCCAACAACGCAGAGAGAAAAATAAAATAACAAATAATAGAAAGATAACCCCAGGAGTAAATATACAATGAGTAACGATAACTTGGCTATAAACACAGGGTACCAGTACCGAGTCGATGTGCAGGGATACAGGGTAATTGAGGTAGATATGTACATATACAGTGGAAGTCGGAAGTTTACATACACCTTAGCCAAATACATTTAAACTCAGTTTCACAATTCCTGACATTTAATCCTAGTAAAAATTCCCCGTCTTAGGTCAGTTAGGATCACCACTTTATTTTAAGAATGTGAAATGTCAGAATAACAGTAGAGAGAATGATTTACTACAGCTTTTATTTCTTTCATCACATTCCCAGTGGGTCAGAAGTTTACATACACTCAATTAGCATTTGGTAGCATTGCCTTTAAATTGTTTAACTTGGGTTAAATAAGTTGAGTGAATAAGTTGAGTGAATTTTGGCCCATTCCTCCTGGCAGAACTGGTGTAACTAAGTCAGGATTGTAGGCCTCCTTGATCGCACATGCTTCTTCAGTTCTGCCCACAAAGTTTCTATAGACTTTGTTGTCCTTAAGCCATTTTGCCAAAACTTTGGAAGTATGCTTGGGGTCATTGTCCATTTGGAAGACCCATTTGCGACCAAGCTTTAACTTCCCGACTGATGTCTTGAGATGTTGCTTCAAAATATCCACAACATTTTCCTTCCTTCCTCTTCATAATGCCATCTATTTTGTGAAGTGCACCAGTCCCTCCTGCAGCAAAGCACCCCCACAACATGATGCTGCCACCCCCGTGCTTCACGATTGGAATGGTGTTCTTCGGCTTGCAAGCCTCCCCATTTTTCCTCCAAACATAACAATGGTTATTATGGCCAAACAGAGGACATTTCTCCAAAAAGTACGATCTTTGTCCCCATGTGCAGTTGCAAACCATTTGTATGGAGGTTTTGAAGCAGTGGCTTCTTCCTTGCTGAGTGGCCTTTTAGGTTATGTCGATATAGGATTCATTTTACTGTGGATATATACTTTTGTACCCGTTTCCTCCAGCATCTTCACAAGATCCTTTGCTGTTGTTCTGGGATTGATTTGCACTTTTCACACCAAAGTGCGTTCATCTCTAGGAGACAGAACGCGTCTCCTTCCTGAGCGGTATGACGGCTGCGTGGTCCCATGGTGTTTATACTTGCATTCAATTGTTTGTACAGATGAACGTGGTAACTTCAGGCGTTTGGAAATTGCTCCCAAGGATGAACCAGACTTGTGGAAGTCTACAATTTTGTCTTGGCTGATTTCTTTTGATTCTCCCATGATGTCAAGCAAAGAGGCACTGAGTGTGAAGGTAGGCCTTGAAATACATCCACAGGTACACCACCAATTTACTCAAATGTTGTCAATTAGCCTATCAGAAGCTTTTAAAGCCATGACATAATTTTCTGGAATTTTCCAAGCTGTTTAAATGCACAGTCAACTTAATGTAAACTTCTGACCTACTGGAATTGTGATTCAGTGAATTATAAGTGAAATAATCTGTCTGTAAACAATTGTTGGAAAAATGACTTGTGTCATGCACAAAGTAGATGTCCTAATCAACTTGCCAAATCTATAGTTTGTTAACAAGACATTTGTGGAGTGGTTGAAAAACTAGTTTTAATAATGACTCCAACCTAAGTGTATGTAAACTTCTGACTTCAACTGTAGGTAGGGATAAAGTGACTAGGCCACAGGATAGATAAACAGCAAGAGCAGCATGTGTGATGAGTCAAGAGTTTGTGCAAAGGAGGGTCAATGCAGATAGTCCAGGTAGCTATTGATTACTATTTAACAGTCTTATGGCTTGGGGATTAGAAGCAGTTCAGGTTCCTGTTGTTTCCAGACTTGGTGCATTGGTACCGCTTGCTGTGCGATAGCAGAGAGAACATGCTATGACTTGGGTGGCTGGAGTCTTTAATAATTTTTAGGGCCTTCCTCTGACACCGCCTGGTATAGAGGTCCTGGATGGCAGGGAGCTCGGCCCCAGTGATGTACAGGGCCATACGCACTACCCTCTGTAGCGCCTTGAGGCTAGATGCCAAGCAGTTGCCATAAGCAAGTGGTGATGCAGCCAGTCAAGATGCTCTCAATGGTGCAGCTCTAAAAACTTTAAGAATCTAAGGGCCCATGCCAAATCTTTTCAGCCTCCTGAGGGGGAAGAGGTGTTGTCGTGCCCCGCCACGACTGTGTTGGTTTGTGTGGACCATGATAGATCCTTAGTGATGTAGACACACAGGAACTTGAAGCTCTCGACCTGGTGCACCACAGCCCCGTCAATGTGTGTGTGCGTGCGCACGTATGGGTGTCTGTGTGCATGCAATGTACATAGTACATTAACATGTGATTGTGCATGTGTGTGTGCTTGAAATGCAACTATGTTGTACATAGTACATTAACATGTGATTGTGCATGTGTGTGTGCTTGAAATGCAACTATGTTGCCCCCCTACCAAGCACTTTGCTGGGGTTGGCATCCAGGCGGAGTATGGCCATGGCTAGGGGGATGGTGAGGGTGATGTAGTTCTTGGAGTCGTGCAGGGCGGGACACTCCGACAGGATCAGGTAGATCCTCATGGCCTCAACGTCAGGGGGAGAGCAGGGCAGCTGGGGGATCAGCAGGCTCTCAAAACTCTTAGTGGCCTGGCAGGACAGAGACACATGGATGGAGGGAGAGAGAGATGGATACATCACTTTAAAATCATCCATCAAAATATCACCTAACAGCTGTCCGTACAACCGGTTCACTGTACATCACAATGCTTGTTATTTTCATTTGCTAATGCAGATGTAACTAAATGAGTATATTACGATATGAGTTAAGTAGAGTACCTGAAGTTTTATAAATTTAAACTGTGACTGACCGATGGTGAAGAATTGAGATACTTCATATTGACTAAGAAATGTATTTTCAACATTGCAATACTGTACCAAAATGATACAATATATCTATTTTTTTTTATGTCGGAACAAGGATAGCTTTTTACAAAATCTAAAGGATTAGCTGGACTCGGCAAAGGGACAAAAACATCACAGGAAAATGTTTTGGGAGAGGCCTCCTGTGGTTGGCTGGTTGCTAATGCTGCCTGATCTTTATAGAACACAATAAATCAAGTTAGATTGAGAAGCCCCAAAATCCCTAACATATTATTAGTGGGCTAGCTAGCTCTGAACTGCATGACCTCAGTCCAGTAGGCATTCTGCGTGAAACCATCAAAACCCAGCAGAGTATGTGCTGATCTTACTGAGATGATGCGTAAAGTGTGCTGTACCATTTCAGAAGTCAACGGGGGACATAGTTCATATGTGGCATGGGAATTCAATGCTGTGGCCTATGATACTCTCCAGCCATCAAAACAAAGCGTAGGGGGGCGGTGTACCCTGAACACCCCTATTTTACTCTACTACATAGCTCAGTCCAAAGTGCTGCTGGCTAGGTCTAACAGACGCCGTACACTCCTAGAAAAAAAAGATGCCATCTAGAACCTTAAAGGATTCTTTGGCTGTCCCCATAGGAGAACCCTTTTTGGTTCCTGGTATAACCCTTTTGAGTTCCATGTAGAACCCTTTTCACAGATGAATGAATCTACATGGAACCAAAAAGGGTTCTCCTATGGGACAGCTGAAAAACCCTTTTGAAGCTTGTGCTTCTAGTTCCGACCGTGCAGTAATATCTAACAAGTAATCTAACAATTTCACAACAACTACCTTGTACACACAAGTGTAAAGGAATGAATAAGAATATGTAGATACAAATATATGGATGAGTAATGGCCGAACGGCATAGACAAGATGCAGTAGATGGTATAGAGTACAGTATATACATATGAGATGAGTAATGTAGGGTATGTAAATATTATATAAAGTGCCATTGTTTAAAGTGACACGTTTATTGCATTCAATTTTTAATTATTAAAGTGGCTAGAGATCTGAGTCAGTATGTTGACAGACAGACAAGGCTTTGTGTCCTTGGACTAAAATATTGCATTTGAGTCAAAACATAAACCATGACTCTGTATGATAGGGTTGCCATGACAATGACCCTGTAAAGGGGATTTGTAAATGCCATTATTTCGCTCAGTTCAAATCTACCGGCCTCAGCCATAACACGTTTATGAGTAGATGGATAGAACCAAGTAGCTAGATAGTCAAAACCTGGGGTACATCTCAATGAAATCTAGAATATTTAATGGTGAAACAGCCACGTCCGTTTGCTATATTACAAGTTACTGCAAACAACAGTTTTTTCCCATCAGACATCACTGCACGCGCAATAGAAGAGCACATGTACTTCTTTTTTTCTCATGCAGCGCGACGCTCCTCACGGTGGTGGGGTGGCCAGTGGCGCTGCTTCCCCCTACTGCAGATTCCATCTTTAAAGCTGCAATATGTCACTTTTTGGGCGACCCAACCAAATGTACATATAAATGTGAGTTATTGATCTGTCATTGTAAGCAAGTTAAGAAGCGGTAGATCTATGTGTACCAATATTTGTGGTTATGGAAAATATATTTCACAGCGGTTTAGATGGAACAATGATTACCTACACTATACTTGCTTGTTGTGTCACGTAAACTAAAATCATGCAAACTATTTGAATTTTACAAACCAGGAAATGGCTGAGCGATTTCTACATAGTGTACCTTTAGTGCCTAAAGTGTTTTCTCCTCATCTTCTTTCTTTCACCTGCTCCTATGTGAAAGAACCAAAGACCTGAAACCCAGTGGTCATCATTCATATTGCTTTTCACTGTGTTTTCATATCAGTACAGATGATGGAAGGAGGCCACTTTAACTATGCATACCCTGGTTTTTGAGCATAGGGAGGGTCCCGCTTTCAGGTATTGGGATAAGACATGGTACACAAGAGTCGTTACCTGCTCCAATAGTCTGGCGAAGGGCGGTTTACTGAGTGTCTCAAACAGCAGGCGGACTGAGTTGAGATCGATGCCAGGGACTTTAGGGTTGGTCTTAAAATGGCTGTCATCACTGGGGGAACAAACAAAGAACAAAATAGCCTTTAAGACCAATCCCCCCAAAAAATTACCAAACAGAGAAACCCATGATAAACTACCCAGACTTTTCATCACTTTTAACTGTGGCGCTTAAAAGGGAAGTTCCGCTCAAAATACAAGAACATCCCTTTAAAAACACATCAGCAGAGATATAAATAAACGGATGGACTAAATCCAGGAATTTGTGTAGAACCATTGATGAATAGAACACACAACACGTTCCTCTGGGTTAGATAGAGTCTCTAGCTTCTGGGCACGTGGCAGTTGTGTGAGCTCACTGCAGGGTATAGAGCTCGAAGACCTAAACAAAAACACACACACACACACACAGACCTAGGGATGAACAGGGACCATATATTAAGTCTAGTCAGAGCCTCCATGTATTTAAGCCCATTCCAAACCACATTCACTGCTTTATCTTGTGAACTCTGCCAGGGGTGTTGTGTGTGAGAGAGAGAGAGAAACACCACAAAGCCCAGAAAACTCAAAGGCATGAAGGACAGCGACTATTTACAGACAACCTCCAGATATTGATAAAAAATAATAATAATTCAGCCATAATAAACCAGATTTGGCTTTGTGTGACTGTTTGGTAAACAGAGACTCCGACCGGAACGATAAGCACTAACAAGTAGAGAGGCGTTATGCTAGCTAGGGAACAGTGCTTCTGTACCCACCGGAATCAGGCAGCTTTGTGGCATGCCGTGTGTGTGTGTGTTTCATACTCTAAGGGTCCAAATTGAGACAATTCGTTTTAGGAACACCGTGCAGACGTTCTTGGGCGGCCCACATGATGCCATCACAAATGAGTGACCTCTACAAACAATAACAGATGTGCGATTGGGAACATAACATACTACCAGCAACACATTGTCAGTTTCTCTCCCTCTCGGTTGAGCTAATGGCTTAACCTGCCAGTGTTTTATATAACTGTTAAATCCAGTAGATTTTTAGGACAGGCTGCTTTAGCAGAGAGAGCAGGACATACAGTAAGGTGCTTATTGGTCTTCTCTAGTCTAGAGGACACCATTACGCTGATGGGCTCGGAACTAGGGTCGTTCCCATGAAGTGATAGGCATCTGGCAGAGAATCAGCACAAAATGGCCACCCCTCCCTCATACACGCCATCTGCACTTTATCTCCGCACGGATCTCTAATGGAATCTCTGTGTGTCTGTACAGTGTGTCTAGATAGGAGTATTTCCCTGGAGTCTCTTCCCCTAAGGTCAGCAGTTCTGAATTGTAGGCACATGATGGGAATGAGTGTTGGTCGGACAAGGACATTAAGGACATGATTTTGTCCTCTGTGAACGCTCTGCCTTTTCCCACAAGACATAAGAGAGAGACACCGGGTGTGACTCAATATTCATGGCTTCCTTTCGTGGTCTCCTTCCAAACAGGTGAAAGAACAGGATAGGCTGTCGATCAATGCTCACCTCTCATCCAGGAAGCTGGCGTTCCAACAGGCGGTTGAAGACAGCAGGAGAATGACGTCACTAAAAGCAGAGGGAGACCAAGACATAAATGCAGGAAATGATATCAATCAATTGAAACAAGATCAAACAGATACCAGTCTTCAAAGTGGTATAGAGCTTCCAGCTGCTGAAGCCAAAAAGGGTCACCACAGGATCATCGTCCTGCTAAAAGAAATGTCATTCTCCGCATAGGAAACGATAAACAATTGTTCACAAAAAAATATTTTCAAGACAAATCGAATCCACAAATAACTCATATCACTGACTTACTTGGTGATAGTGGAATCTGTGTTGTCTAGGAGTTTCATCCTCCACGTATTCAAACTGGCATCATTAATCAAAGAGATGCTTCTACTGATGTTAGTGACGCGGAAGTCTTCAGGAGGGGTGGAACTCTGTAGAGGAGAGAAGGGGGTCAGGGGGAGTCAAGGTAACGTAGCACATCAGCTAGTCCCCGACTACATTTAGCAACGATATTCTCGATAGCGCTTCCACTGTAGACATTACAAGGCTATCCAGAGACGTGTGTTTTGGGTTCATTCCCTTTCCCACTTGCAGATAAAATAAATACTTTGAGAGGTCCAAGTACATTGTAGAGAGAGTATCTATCTGTGTGTTGGTGTTATCAAGTCACATTCCTGGCAATCAACAGGAGGATATCCGTTGTAGACAGATGTAGGCTACTTGGGGTGCATCACAGTAATATCTCATTCACTACTTCCCACAAATCTAAAAGCACTGGATTGGTGGAGGCATCGGCTAGAGGGAGTTTTCACCATATTTATTACACCAGTCTTTTCTTTTGAACCAGTGAAGGGAAGTGAACAGGTGCACATTCTGGGAGGTAGGACAAATAATTGGGACATAGCCTTGGTCTTAAATCTCTCTGTCCAGAGCAGAGACCATCCAGACATTCTAGCTGGTCAATAACTGGAGCAACAGCTCCACTTAGTGGCAGAAAACTAGAACTGGCTCACAAAACACATCAGCATCCTTCCTCACTACTAGGTCTATAGCAGAGCTCTCTAACCATGTTCCTGAAGAGCTACCGTCCTGTAGGTTTTCACTAAAACCCTAATCTAGTGCACCTGATTCTAATAATGAAATGGTTGACAAGCTGAACCAGGTTAGTTCCAACTGGGGTTGGATAAACAACCTAAAGGAGGGTAGCTCTCCAGGAACAGGGTGGAGAACCCTGGTCTAAAGCATATTCTTCCCATCCCTGAAAGAGAAAATTCTATGTCTTCCAATTCAATGTCTGGGCCTGTACTCATAAAGCGTCTCAGAGTAAGAGAGCTGATCTAGGATCAGTGCCCCCCTGTGCATGTGATCGTATTCATTATGATCTAAAAGGCTAAACTGATCCTAGATCACTCCAATTCTGAGATGCTTTATGAATACGGTGCCTGTACTATTACATCAGTTAATGACCAAAAGCTGAAAAACGATTATGTGAAGTCCTTTACCTTTTCATCTGAGTACAATAGGAAGTTATGGTCCCCTCCACAGTTGATTTTTGTAATGGCATAATGATCAGGCCCTAGAAAGAGGAAAGGAGAGGGAAGAGTTACTGACTGTTGGTTTAAAAATCGGCTAGCTCAACAGCATTGTGGTGACTTACGGGAACAGTTTATGCTTATAGGAAATAGCTCCTGAGTGAAGTTTCCCCTTGAGAGAGATCGAGGATCAGCTTCCCCCCCCCCCATTCTAATCTTAACTATTAGTGGGGGAAAAATGCTAATCCAAGATCAGTGTCTAGGGGCATCTTCGCCCTACACAAGCATTTTCCAAACTCCAAAAGGTGCATGTTTTGGTTTTTGCTCTAGTACACAGCTGATTCAAAGGACCAAAGCTTGATGACGAGTTGATTATTTGAACCAGCTGTGTAGTGCTAGGGCAAAGAACTAAATGTGCACCCCCTGGGTTCCCCAGTTTGGGAAACGCTGCCCTACACCGAGAAGCTCCCTAGATTTTGATTTAGTCCACTAGATGGCAGGAAAGCAATACAAGCTAAGCAATCCGCCTCAAAGACCATCAATCAGTGTGTTAAACACTGAGAATCCTGTTTCATAGACCTCTAACTCACTCACAACCTAATACAGTTCACTCTAGAAACATCCGTGTTGCTGAAATAATGTCAAACATTTTACCACATGGGGACATTTTGATACTATTTCATTCTTTGAACATTGAATTTATCCCATTCATAGACTTTTAATACGCATGGTTAATATGCGTATTATAGTGATCTAGTGATCTTCCTCCCTACAGTCATAGTTTTATATACAGTACATTATATGAATCACTGAATAAGCTGTGGATGTCTCTGAACAAGTCCTTGCACTCGTGTGCCTGTTCCATTTAACGTCCTATGCGTTCTCTTGTCTATTCTGACTTGCTCCTACAACAGGCCGGACATTTTCCTCAAGCAACAGCTCCCTGATTCTGCCTTGCCTCATTTCCCTGCATTCTCTTCTTCCCAACTGGAGTCATCCAGTTACCTGACATATGACGAGGACTTCCTGTGAGCCTTCCTGTGAGGCTGCTTTTGACAGGAAGTGGGCTTTTGATGTCACCTCGTGTCCCGGTGCCCAGCTGACCATTGGTGTTACACCCGAAAGCATACACCAGACCGGAGGAAGGCACAAACGCCAGGGTGTGGTGTCTGAAACCCAGACGGAGAGGATAGAAAGAGAGTATGAGGAATCTAGGACAGAGAAGGCAAGTAGTCATACCATAACTTATCTGATGTAAACCTGTACTGTACTCTATTATACTGCTATGCTATACTAAGCTATGCTTTGCTAGGCTATGCTTTGCTTTGCTAGGTTATGCTACGCTGACCAGGCTACATTGTGCAGTACCTGCCACAGGCAATCTGGGAAACCTCGCTGCCCATCAGCTCCTGCACCTGTCTGGGTAGAGGCTCGTTGTTGGTGGAGTCATGACCCAGTTGACCACGAGAGCCGTCCCCAAACGTAAACAAACCCCCATCCTGTCAACCAAACACAGAGCGAGGCTTCAATTACAATAAAGGATGTGAGAAGGAATGCTGAAGGACAGTCTGTCATAGCTCGATACAATTCCACATGCATATTCCTCACCCTCCAAAACAAACATGAGAATTCTTCAAAGGCATGAACACGTTCATGGATTAAAGGTTTTACGAGACAGCAGGTCCTTTTTCAGTACCGTGCTTTCTCAAAACCCACCATCATCTGAAGACTATATGAGAGCTTCATCACAAGACTATAAACACATAACAGACAGATACGCAGGAGGACAGTTGTGTTCCTCACCTTGGTGAGGGCAGCTGTATGCTCGTCTCCACAGCTGATATAAACCACTTTTTGGGATCTGAGGAACTTGATGTGGCAAGGGACAGACCGGTCTGTAGAAAGGAAATAAAACACACGCGCACATATTCCGTCTTACCTTCAGAACATCACATTGCTTTATATGAAGGTCTGCTTATAAAACTGCTTACAAGCCATCATTCATTTAATCACATAATCGGAGAAACGATTGGGCATTTGGACCCATATAGCAGTGGGTCTGTAGTCCAACAGGCTTCATCCGTCTATTGGGGTGCATTACTTCTCTCTACGTATGTCTCATCGGCGTATAAGTTAGTTAGCCTACCCTGTTTGTCATTTAACCCCAGCTGTCCGGCGCTGTTCTTGCCCCAGCCGAACACGGCTCCAGAGAGGGACAGGGCGAAGCTGTGGTCTCCCCCAGCGGTGATCTGAGCCAGGGGGATCCCTGACAGAGACTTGAGGGGCTGGGGAGACAAGGTGCTGGGCTCTCCCTTCCCCAAACCCAGCTGACCGCTCAAGTTCTGGCCCCACGTGAACAGCTGACCGTCTGGGAGAGAAAAGAGGGGGTTAGCCTAGCATTAGCCTGGCATTAACCTAGCATTAGCCTAGCATGAGCTGTTAAGCATGTAACTTTGGTGTGTAGCGCTACAGTATCAGTGGTAGTGTGAGGTGTTGCTGTTGGCTTCATTCTCACCTTTAGAGAGTGCGATGCAGTGCTTGTTGCCACACATTATTTGAGAGATGCGATGCTCGCACAGCTTCTTGATCAGCCTGAGAAATACAGGAGATGCATTGAGTTGCGAGGCCAATGCCTGAACAACTATGCAGTATTTGGCAGATTTTAACCAACTACATGCAATGTACAGTTAGCTTTACAATCCCTGTATAATCAACATCTAGAACACTGTACGTGTTGTAGCCTTTGTAACCCTCCCAGCAATATGAAGATGGGCAGAAACTGCTTCTTAAATAGAAATCACCGATGACACTGTAGGTGATGTCATGGAGACGTTGGCTAGCTAAGCCCATGCGCAGAAACCCGTCATCGGGTCGAACGGTCGTGTAGCGCCGAACTGTGCATGTGCAGGCCGTCAAATCAAAGGCACTCCTCCGACAAAATTGTTTTTGATGAAAATCAAAACGTCAGTTTGGCATTTTCACGAGGTTTGAGTGATAACATGTTTAACTACTGAAGACATTGGCTAGAATCTCAGGTTGTGCATTTAGATTTCGAGAAAATTAACCACCAAGAATTTCTCACTTCTCTCATTGACTTCTCAAACCCAACCTGGTCTGTTTCATAAGCCTTCCTGGAAGTCTCGCTATGTTGCAGGTCTGGTTTTTTTAAAAGTCTATGCCCGTAGCATTTAGCCATCACATGCAGTTCTCACAATTCCATTGGTTTTCATGTACCTCTTCCAGTAGGCTATTCCTCAGCAAAGCTTCAATAATGTATGTTCTAGCATGCTGGGTCACCTGGGGATTGGGACGGTCTCCTCAGCGGTCCCCAGTCCCAGCTGACCCCCTCCACCGGCCCCCCAGGCAAACACCTGACCCTGCTCATTCAGCGCCATGGAGTGGGCCTGGCCGCACGATACCACCCCTATCTTCTGGGTGTCCAGGGCCACCACCAGTTCTAGGGGGTAAGGAGGAGGGACGAAGGGGGAGGGAGGAGTGGGGAGGGAGGGGAGGGTATGACAGACTTTAGCCAGGCTCTCTAGAAAGACTAGTGTCTAGAATGAACGATCCACATCTACAAATGCACAACCTTAATTTGATCACCCGGTTGTTTCAGGAAATGTCCTGCATAGCAGGAAACACAAACGTGTAGTCTATTCAAGGATTAAAAAGGCTTCTAAAGTTTATAATTTCTGACTTTATTTGCCCTCAAAAATGTATCAACCACTACAAAAACAGACATTAATTATAACCTACACAATAATTCACATTTCCGGTTGCTGCAGGATTATTTTCCTGCTGTGAGAAACTGGTCAAATTAAGATCTTACACCTGTACCAGTTTTAGGACTGGTGCATCTTAGACTATACTGTGGATGAGAAAAGGAAGTGTCTTTTCTCAATGTATCTTCTAGTCTGAGCATTCTGGAAGGTTATGCTAGGCCTTTGTCTGGAAGCCATAGAGACCAAACCCACTTCAAGTATTTAGTGTGGATACACTATCTGACCAACCATCTTCTGGAATGTCCCAGTACTTTCTAACTATCTAGCTCCACATTTCATTTTCACTTATCATGAAGGCATGTTAGGAAGAAATTAATGCAAAATAAACAGGGGTTAATGTCAGTCATTTCTTAATATTTTCAATCACTCTTGGAGAAAAGTACTTATTTATTATTTTAAAAAACAATATGTTTCAGCATTAGGCCTATAGGTTTCATCAGACTGCTTTGCTTTCAAATTCAATTATTTAATTTGTATCTTAAAAATGATGTACCTTAACATTATACATTTTACCTCAGCACTTTAGCAGATATAATTATAGTTAAATATCGCCTGAGAATTGGAAGTCAAGAACACGTGTGTGATGACTAAATAATGCATCCCAACAAGTCTCCTCCTGCCGTGCCTCAGTTCCTGTACACAAATCTGTGTGGCCGACCATGTAGGCTAGAGAGTGGTTGGGTGGTAGTGGTGGTGGTTTGCATGCGATATAGCTGTGAGCAGCAGCTTCATAGGAATGCAGGCACGCACAGCACAGTAGAAACCACTCATAAGATGAAAGGAGAAAGATATTTCACAGCATACAGTATTGTACTGCGGCGTCATACAAACTACCTGTGTATCAGAAATATACTATTATAGGGCATTGAGTCTCAGTCTTATATGCCAGCAGCACACCACCCTGCATCTCACTGCTGGCTTGCCTCTGAAGCTAAGCAGTTAAGCAGGATTGGTCCTGGATGGGAGACCAGATGCTGCTGGAAGTGGTGTTGGAGGGCCAGTAAGAGGCACTCTTTCCTCGGGTCCCCCCCAAAATATCCTAATGTCCCAGGGCAGTGATTGGGGATATTGCACTGTGTAGGGTGCCGTCTTTCGGGTGGAATGTTAAAGGGGTGTCCTGACTCTCTGTGGTCACTAAAGATCCCATGGCATTTATCGTAAGAGTAGGGGTGTTAACCCTGGTGTCCTGGCTAAATTCCCAATCTGGCCCTCATACCTTCATGGCCACCTAATCATCCCCTGCTTCCAATTGGCTCATTCATCTCCCGGTAACTGTTCCCCAAGTCGTTGCTGTAAATGAGAATGTGTTCTCAGTCAATTTACCTGGTAAAATAAGGATTTTTTTTCTTGTTTCGATAATGGATTATTTACAAAATAACAGATTGGCTCCGTTTAACATTGAAACCTTAAAAACTGGGAATCTTCAGTTGCTGCATCCATTTTTGGGCTTAAATTTTGGACTGTAAATTATACATAGACCTACCCATTGATTCTTGAAACATATAACTTATAAATTAGTCATGAGCTTTCTGCAACTGTCAACCCTCATCAGATCCCAAAATATTAGCTTGTTTTATTCCAATGTTTGCAAACATTGTAAATGTAAACAAACACTGTATAGACTAAACATGCTTAAAACTATAAGTTGAATATGTTGGGTGGTCAGTCCTTTCATACATTGCTCTGCCTATAATTTTGAGAGCATTTAAATATCTCCAGGCCCATTCCTCAGATTTATTATGTATTATTATTACCAAAATAGAGGTGGGGTGTCTGCTTTGTTATTGTTTCAACTAAGGATAGACGCTTTAAAGGGATAATTCACTCAAAAACAATATTTCATTATTTTGTCCATTAGTCAGTCCACTGTTAATATAATTCACTCAAAAACAATATTTCAGTATTTTGTCCATAAGTCAGTCCACTGTTAATATAATTCACTCAAAAACAATATTTCAGTATTTTGTCCATAAGTCAGTCCACTGTTAATATAATTCACTCAAAAACAATATTTCAGTATTTTGTCCATTAGTCAGTCCACTGTTAATATAATTCACTCAAAAACAATATTTCAGTATTTTGTCCATAAGTCAGTCCACTGTTAATATAATTCACTCAAAAACAATGTTTCAGTATTTTGTCCATTAGTCAGTCCACTGTTAATATAATTCACTCAAAAACAATGTTTCAGTATTTTGTCCATTAGTCAGTCCACTGTTAATATAATTCACTCAAAAACAATATTTCAGTATTTTGTCCATAAGTCAGTCCACTGTTAATATAATTCCCCAAAAAGTATAAAATGTCACCAGTCAAGTTAAGACTGATCACTTTC
Source organism: Oncorhynchus mykiss (assembly GCF_013265735.2). Classification (NCBI taxonomy): domain Eukaryota; kingdom Metazoa; phylum Chordata; class Actinopteri; order Salmoniformes; family Salmonidae; genus Oncorhynchus; species Oncorhynchus mykiss. Next base: position 69,206,586 of record NC_048574.1, read on the forward strand.
AGTACAGAGAAGAAAAAACTATCCTTGCCTTTGCGTATGGTAAAGCTGGTGTTATCGGCCCAACTGGTTAATAAATATGCCTATTAAATGAGAAGGTGCTCTGAGAATGACTGGTGGCAAAGGGAGTGCTTCCAACAATAATCAACGTTTTGTAGTAGTTTCCAGAAGCAGTCGTCAAGTGTATGGTCTCATTAAACAGCCATGTGAGTGACAACACACTCCTGAGTCCTAGAAATAGTGCTTCTCCAACCCATCAACTCTCCTGGCTTAGCCTAGGAGCCAGTGAGCTACCAGTAAGGATTCATCCCAAATGGCTCCCTATTTCCTTTATAGTGCACTACTTTTACACTGTAGGAGTAGTGCACTTTATAGGAAATAGTGTGCCAATTGGGACGTACACTAAATGTCATAAATAACATGAGCTTTAAGATTGTCATACCTACTTCCTCCCAGGCATTATCCCTCTGTTTAGTAAATATAACCTAATCCACCATGAATTCATATAGTCTGCATTGCAAAAGTGATTAAATGCTACTGTAGTATTAAGGAGGTGGGGTCTAAACAAACGTTGTGACACAGGTATAACGTTTCATTATAGTAGAGAACAGTAGAGAACAAATCTGCTCATTGGCAGATTTCCCTGCGCTTACACATTAGAGTTGCAGCCAAGTACAATAAAATGGAATATTCCACTAGATTGGGCATTCAGTATAGCATATTTTTTTAATCCACCCACAATATCAACAAACACAGGTTTTACCACAAATAAACATCAAACAGTGTTAGCTTGTTAGCTAACATCTGCAGATTGCTAATTGGCTGGTACTGGCAGCTTACCTGGCGAGTCCCCCGGCTTGTCGTGGCCCAGCTGCCCACAGCGGTTGGAGCCGCACGTGTACACTCTCCCATCACGCAACAGGAATAGCGAATGGCGCCAGCCGCACGCCACCTCCTTCAGGCCACGCCCATTGAACGCCTGGCAGCTTCGGGGTTCGTACACTGGGTCCCCCGCTCCGCCGATACCCAGCTGGCCCTCCACAGTACTGCCCCAACACAGCATCATGGCTTAGAGTGGGAAGGAGGGAAGGAGAGAGTGAAAGACAGGAGGGGAAGAAGGAGGAGAGCTTCAGGCTAGAAGGCGGCCCTGCCTTCTCCCCTTGGTGTAAATCACAAGTCTGGAAAGGAGAAACAGGGGAGAGGAGGAGAAGAAGTAGGGTGTCAGATGGTAGTAAGATCACATCATTGGCCCTTACAGTGCACTCATCATCTGATATGTTGGATCATGTTTTAAAAATGAAGCGAGGCTGGGTAAACACTCTGCTGGGGGTGGAGCCTGGCCCTGGGTGTGAGTGTGTGACGTGAGCGGTGAAAAGATAAGGTGGAAGCACCACCAGCTTGTTTAAATAAACCCAGTGCCTCTGTAATCCCTGTTTAAGCAGCCCCAAACTGTCCTGCCTTAACGCAATCCACTCCCAACGTGCGTGCTATGGACAGAGTTAGCCAAGGTGAAGGCAGAGAGACTGCTCTAAAGGTTCGGTGCCCTCTTGGGAGTAAACATGGAGACATGGGCCCCCTCCTTTCCTTAGAAGTCAAGTGGCACTTTCAGTTTACAAATGCAACTACAATCTGTCATGCTCAGACAATACACATCATTCATTCTGCATGTGTCATAGTTACCTATGTGGCTTATTGCTAGATAGAGGCCTTATGGATGATGATAGTTGTTGTGATGGTTACGACAGAAAGAGGGTTACATTGACAATGAATGAATATGCAAGGAATGATTCCGAGCTTGCGCTAGCAGATGGATGTACTTTGGCTGACGTAAGATTCCAACTATTGCTCTATGCGTACATCCAATATCGTCTGGACGTGACCACCATATGGCCCTATAGCTACTGTATATAGTTAGCTATAGCCTATAACTATGTAAAATAGTTACAGTAGCTAGTCAATCGTGTCAACTCCATCGTATTCGCTAGCGGTCGGTAACTAGCTATACGGATAAAAACGACAGCTAACGGGTAGGGCTTAACGAGATTTACAAATGCGTCCATTTCGCAGAATACTAGCAAGCTTGCCATATTTAGCCAATCTAGTGAATCTATCTGCATTTCACAGACTCTTCAACGTTCAAATATAGAAATGTAATCAATTGCACAAAACGTAGCTACGTGATTTAAAGCAACAAATAGCATGTGTTTTACCTGTAGAGATGCATTCCTGAATTCCACTAGCTGGGCGTTTCGACAATAACAAGGAAGTTGTGATGTAGGTTGATGCTCTTCGTCACTCAACATGTGACTTTGGGTTTATACTTCTATACCCACAAAGTCAGATTCCACAGCCATTCAATTGGCCAAAAAAATGCAGTTTGGTCTTCATTTAAGACTCCGTTAGGCATACGTTTATCAGTGCTGTTAGGGTAAGGTGTTACATCACATTTTATGAAGAGACATTTCAGAAAAGGGCGGGGTTTATGACTTTGTGGGTATTGAATCTAGTGGCGGGCATGACTGGTGTCAGCAAAATCTAGCCGAATCATGCGATGTACTTGCATAACTTCCTAAAAAACAGTATTGCACTAGAACTTCCACAACAAATATTTATTAACAGTGGCTCTTTTTACTATGGCACTCATTCGCAGTTTAACATTTTTATTAACAAAGACAGCACGTCGTTTAGATATTCAAACAGCAGAGTATCCAGTTATTAAGTATCCAGTTATCCCAGTGCATGAAGGAAACATGAGTAGAACATGTCAAGAAATACATATTTATATTGGTCCACATTGTGCAATACTGAAGTAATTTAAATAGGAAAACTATATTTAAGACGACTTAATATGTTTGAAGATGTTCAGTTGTTAGCTCTGAATGTGTTTCATTGACTTAAAACATGAATATAATAATAATATAATAATAATGACTGGTGAGGATAAACAAATATTTAAAAAATGCTACATGCTTCCCAGTTTAACAATTTCAAGCATCTCCAAACACATCACAGTGGGTGATAGCATGGAGAAGTTTCTCCTGTAGTGTGTCGATACTGCTGTAGTTAGGGAGGCATAATGTCACAGAGCAGGTTTGTGCTTTCGGATAATATTCATCAGCGTCAGTGCTGCCCAAAGACGTGATTTGCATCTGCAGTTTGGAGAGACTTCGTCCTCTGGGCAGTCTGTCCGTTCCAGTCAGAAAAGCTAGAAGTTAGAAATTAGAGGATAATAATTATCCACTGACCAAGCATTTCTGGAACTATACAATTATTTACATATTTAAGTTTAATTAACTGTCTGTTAACTCACTTAAGAACTTCTTCTTTTCCTCCTCTGAGAACTCTGTGAAAACACTCCAGAAGTTCTGGATGATGTCATCTGTGGGCCTATATCCTTGATAGTTGGCATTCTGTTAGTGCAGAGAAAAACATAACGAAACAACTGCATGTACAATAGACCATACCACTGTATTATAGCCATAGACTGTATAGCCCAAACAGGATGAGACCAAACAGGATAGGCTACCAAACATGTATGAACTTCCATATTCTATTGCTTATGTACTTTTATGACATATCCAAGCAGGTTGAACTTTACCTCTCTCAACTTGTCCCACTCGTAGTTGTCATCTCCTTGTAGAAGTGTCATCAGCTCCACAGGTAGAAACATCCTCCATGCCTGTATAGGGAAGCCTTTGTGGAAGCCTCTCTCAAAGACTGCAAACTGAATCTGCACCGACTTGTTGAGCTTCATGTCAACATACAAGTCAACATATTTCTTCCTGTGAATGATATATGGCAAACCAATGTTTATTTATCAGTTCAGAAAACTTCCTGTGGAATCATTTTGTTAGTTCAAGAGAATCATAAGATTTATATGTTGATAAGATTATTGTCATCAAATATACCTGTTGACCATGGTAACAGGGACCTCCTCTCCATTTGGTATCAGTTCTTGCCCTTTGTACTTAGAAAGACAATAAAGATTATTACAGCATCAGCTGGGGTTACCTGTGTAGGCTACCAAAAATGGCTAAAGGTATCAATTCTCTCTTACCATGAAAACCAAATCCATTGCTTCAACTAACTCATCATCTTCATCCAACACATTCTGCAAGCCACTGATTTTAAACAAACAAACAATAAATGTGATTTGAGCAGACATATAATAGTATCTCTAAAACAACAACTACACTTAAAATGAAGTGCTTTGTAACACCCAAACTAGTGGCAACTGAGGAACCACCAACTTGAAGGAGACAAAACCTTAACTTTGCTGGAGTATTGAAACACATTATCCTGAAATGTTTTTAGATACAGTAGTATGGATTCTTTAAATCAACAGCCAGCAGTTGAAGACATGAACATATACAGGTACAGTTGAAGTCGGAAGTTTACATACACCTTAGCCAACTAGATTTAAACTCAGTTTGACAATTCCTAACATTTAATCCTAGTAAAAATTCCCTGTCTTAGGTCAGCTAGGATCACCACTTTATTTTATTTTGACTTGGGTCAAACGTTTCGGGTAGCCTTCCACAAGCTTCCCACAATAAGTTTGGTGAACTTTGGCCCATTCCTCCTGACAGAGCTGGTGTAACCGAGTCAGGTTTGTAGGCCTCCTTGCTCGCACAAGCTTTTTCAGTTGTGCCCACAAATTTTCTATAGGATTGAGGTCAGGGCTTTGTGATTGCCACTCCAATACCTTGACTTTGTTGTCCTTAAGACATTTTGCCACATCTTTGGAAGTATTCTTGGGGTCATTGTCCATTTGGAAGACCCATTTGCGACCAAGCTTTAACTTCCAGACTGATGTCTTGAGATGTTGCTTCAATATATCCACATAATTTTCCTGCCTCATGATGCCATCTATTTTGTGAAGTGCACCAGTGCCTCTTGCAGCAAAGCACCCCCACAACATGATGCTGCCACTCCCGTGCTTCACGGTTGGGATGGTGTTCTTCAGCTTGCAAGCCTCCCCTTTTTCCTCCAAAAATATTGATGGTCATTATGGCCAAACAGTTCTATTCATGTTTCATCAGACCAGAGGACATTTCTCCAAATAGTACAATCTTTGTACCCATGTGCAGTTGCAAACCGTAGTCTGGCTTTTTTATGGCGGTTTTGGAGCAGTGGCTTCTTCCTTGCTGAGCGGCCTTTCAGGTTATGTCGATATAGGACTCGTTTTACTGTGGATATAGATAATTTTTCAACTGTTTCCTCCAGCATCTTCACAAGGTCCTTTTGCTGATGTTCTGGGATTGATTTGCACTTTTCGCACCAAAGTACGTTCATCTCTAGGAGACAGAACGCGTCTCCTTCCTGAGCGGTATGACGGCTGATTGGTCCCATGTTTTTATACTTGCATACTATTGTTTGTACAGATGAACGTGGTACATTCAGGCCTCCCAAGGATGAACCAGACTTGTGGAGGTCTACAATTTTTTTTCTGAGGTCTTGGCTGATTTCTTTTGATTTCCCATGATGTCAAGCAAAGAGGCACTGAGTGTGAAGATAGGCCTTGAAATACATCCATAGGTACACCTCCAATTGACTCAAATGATGTGCATTAGCCTATCAGATGGCATAATTTTCTGGAATTTTCAAAGCTATTTAAAGGCACAGTCAACTTAGTGTATGTAAACTTCTGACCCACTTGAATTGTGATACAGTGAATTATAAGTGAAATAATCTGTCAGTAAACAGTTGTTGGAAAAATTACTTGTGTCATGCACAAAGTAGATGTCCTAACCGACTTGCCAAAGTCGGTTGTTAACAAACCATTCGTGGAGTGGTTGAAAAACGAGTTTTAATGACTCCAACCTAAGTGTAAACTTCTAACTTCAACTGTAACTGCCAAAATAATGGAAACACTTGAGTGAATGAGGGATACAAAGTATATTGAAAACAGGTACTTTCACATGTGTGGTTCCTGAGTTAACTAAGTAATTAACATCCCATCATGCTGAGGGTCATGTATAAAATGCCCAGTTGCCCATTATTTTGGCTACCATGGCTAGGAGAAGAGATCTCAGTGACATTGAAAGAGGGGTCTCAAAGGAGTATAGGGGGTTTAACCTCTACAGGATTGGTGTCACGACCTCGGGATGGTTGAGCTAACGTACACTAATGCGATTAGTATTAACAAGAACATTTCCCATGACATAGACATATCTAATATTTTCAGAAACTTTAAATTCTTGTTAATCTAACTGCACTGTCCATTTCACAGTAGCTATTACAGTGAAAGAAAACCATGCTATTGTTTGAAGAGAGTGCACAGTTATGAACTTGAAAATGTATTAATAAACATATTAGGCACATTTGGCAGTCTTGATACAAAATCTTGAACATAAATGCAATGGTTCATTGGATCAGTCTAAAACATTGCACATACACTGCCGCCATCTAGTGGCCAAAATCTAAATTGAGCTTGGGCTGGAATAAGACAATATAGCCTTTCTCTTGCGTTTCAAAGATGATGGTACAAAAAAATATTTTCAAAAATACATGTATTATCTTTTACCAGATCTAATGTGTTATTTTATCCTACATTCATTTCACATTTCCACACACTTCAAAGTGTTTCCTTTTAAATGGTATCAATAATATGCATATCCTTGCTTCAGGTCCTGAGCTACAGACAGTTAGATTTGGGTATGTCATTTTAGGCTAAAATTTAAATAAATGGGCGGATCCTTCTTAAGTTAAAGTGTGTGTGTGTGTGTGTGTGTGTCTCAGTAAACCAGATCTCAACCCAATTGAACACTTATGGGGAGATTCTGGAGCGGTGCCTGAGACAGCATTTTCCTCCGCCATCAACAAAACACCAAATTATGGAATGTCTTGTGGAAGAATGGTGTCGCATCACTCCAATAGAGTTCCAGACACTTGTAGAATCTTTGCCAAGGTGCATTGAAGCTGTTTTGATGGTTTGTGGTGGCTCAAAGCCCTATTAAAGGCCCAGTGCAGTAAAAAAAACATGATTTCCTTTGTTTTATATATATATATTTCCACATTATCATAATTCACGTTTAGTGCAAGTTTTGTGGAGACTGAGTTTTGGCCTTCCAAATCTCCATCAGATGATCAGACATCACCATGAAGTAAATTCGTTAATAGTCCAATAAGAAAGAGCGTTCCAAACCTCTCTGCCAATAACAGCACATTTTCACTCAGACCACTCTGACAGTCCTTGCAAAATTCTTGCTTGAGAAATTGTCCTCTGCTAAGAAGCTATTTTTTTGCTCTTTTTGACCATTTTAATTGAATACAATCACAGTAAGGTGCTTAATTGTTACCCAGATATGACTTGATAGTGAGATTTAAAAAAATGTTTGCATTGGAACTTTAAGACACTTTATGTTGGCGTTTCCTTTATTTTGGCAGTAACCTGTATAGCTTTTTCAGCAGAATAATTGTACCTTGCTTCAGTTGGAGACAGCTCTTTAAGGTCATCCAATGTTGTAGTCAGACCCAGAAGCTTCTTGAAGAGGGCCAGAGGAAAGCAGAGGTTCAGAACACACTGATTATAGAGTGCCTTCCCACAGAGCAGCCCAAGTAAGTAGAATTCATCAGTAATACCGCCGCCCTATGGATTGAAAAAAACAGAATGCCATAATCTAATCAGAACTTTCAATATTTAACAGTGTAATATAAGTATAACAGATTATATACATTTCTAATAATTTATATTTCTAAGTTGGTAAATAACACAAAAACATTGTGGGGGAAAGATTGAGTTAAATCTGGGAACAATTTGTAATTGAATATGGATCATACATCTGTTGTGAACCACGCAAGTCCAGAGTCCTCGTAAACCTCCAGTGTCTTTGGTTCCATTGTGAGAAGTTCTTTCCCCAGGAGGCTGAAGAATTCCAGTGAAACACCACCTTCATCCACACCATTCTCTGCTTGAAACTTCACCTGGAGACAAAAAAAATACGCTATTTACTCCTAAATAAGGATTAGGAAATGAAAATACTTTGCCTAATACAGAGGTAGATGTTAAAATAAGTACAAAGTCCTGGTGTTTGTATTACTTGTTTAATCACTACTCTTTTCTCAGTTCTTATTTATAGCTACAAAGTCAAAATGAACATTTTACACACAAAAAAACTATAAAACCTAGCTAACACCAACCTTCAAAGGCATTGTGAAGTTGTGCCCACTTTGTCGAAGGTGCTGGAAAGCATCTTCCAGGGCTCTCTCTCTCCTCACATGTATTGTAGGGACCCAAAAGGCTAACGGTCCACCTAGGACAAACTAAAAAAGGAACACATTTGAGATATGGCAACATTTAGCCTTCATTTTTCAAATCTGATAGCAGTGTAGTAAATGAATGTGGTACCTTTTTTTAATAAACACCACATTTGGAAACAACTTACGCTGTAATTGAGTTCCAATTGATAAACCATACACTTAGCCTCTGTGTTGAAGATGCAGGATTGTCGGTGAAATGTATCAAAGTAACCCTGACATAAGAAATAAATTAGTTAATCAACAATGTCAATAAATATTTTAAATCATCTATTCTGAATTCAATTGATTGGTGTTGACTTTCATGGCTTACCTCGGGAAGATTTAGGTAGTCACAATATACAAGTGTGTTGAGCATCTAAAGAGGATTAGAAATGACTAAATCATTTTCCACTCTTTGTAGATTTCAGTGACATCATGAACATAATTACCCATTTTCATACCAACCTGCAGTCATTTTATGAGATAGGCTACTCACATTCTGAAGCATACGATTGGCTCTGTTGATGTGGAAATTGCTTGCCGCAATTTTGATGCGTCTGTTGCAATTGACCTGAACAAAACAGAGGTTAAGGGAGCATACAACATTGCACATTTTCTCCATACATACAAATACAGTGCCTTCAGAAAGTATTCACAGCCCTGGACTTTTTCCACATTTTGTTGTGTTACAGCCTGAATTTCAAATTGATCAAATTTAGATTTTTTTGGTCACTGGCCAACACACAATACCCCATAATGTCAAAGTAGACTTGTGTTTTAGGGAATTTTTACAAATTAATGAAACATTTAAAGCCGAAATGTCTTGAGTCAATAACTATTCAACCCCTTTGTTATGGCCTAAATAAGTTCAGGAGTAAACATTTGCTGAGCAAGTCAAATAATAAGTTGCCTGGACTCTGTGTGTAGTAATTATTTTTTGAATGACTACCTCATCTCTGTACCCCACAGATACAAGTCAACACCAATTAATTAAATTCAGTATAGATTATTTGACATATTCATTGACATTGTCAATTAACTCATTTCTTCCTTATGCCAGGGCTTCTGTTCCCATCTGTAAGGTCCCTCAGTCGAGCAGTACATTTCAAACATAGATTCAAGCACATAGACCAGGGAGGTTTTCCAATTCCTCGCAAAGAAGGGTAAAAAAACAAAAACATAACAGACAATGAATATCTATTTGAGCATGGTGAAGTTATTAATTACACTTTGGAGGGTGTATCAATGCACCTAGTCACTAGTAAGATACAGGCGTCCTTCCTAACTCAGTTGCCGGAGAGGAAGGAAACTGCTCAGAGAATTCATCATGAGGCAAATGGTGATTTTAAAACAGTTACAGTTTAATTAATGGCTGTGATAGAAGAAAACTGAGGATGGGTCAACAACATTGTAGTTACTCCACAATACTAACCTGAGTAAAAAGAAGGAAGCCTGTACAGAATAGGAATATTCCAAAACATGCATCCTGTTTGCAACAAGGCACTAAAGTAATACTGCTAAAAAAATGTGGCAAAGCAATTCACTTTTTGTCCTGAATACAAACTTTTGGGGTAAATCCAAATCAACACATTACTGCGTACCACTCTCCATATTTTCAAGCATAGTGGTGGCTGCATTATGTTATGGGTATGCTTGTAATCGTTGAGGACTGAGGAGTTTTTCAGGATAAAAAAGAAACGGAATGGAGCTAAGCACAGGCAAAATCCTAGAAGAAAATCTGGTTCAGTCTGCTTTCCACCAGACACTGGGAGATGAATTCACCTTTCATCAGTGCAACAACCTAAAACACAAGGCCAAATCTACACTGGAATTTCTTACCAAGAAGACAGTGAATGTCCCTGAGTAGCCGAGTTACAGTTTTGACTTAAATCTACTTGAAAATCTATGGAAAGACCTGAAAATGGTTGTCTAGCAAATGAACAACAAATTTGACAGAGCTTGAAGAATTTTGAAATGAATAATGGAAAAATGTTGCACAATTCAGGTGTGGAAAGCTCTTAAAGACTTACCCAGAAAGACTCACAGCTGTAATCACTGTCAAAGGTGCTTCTACAAAGTATTGATCAAGGTGTGAATACCTATGTAAATTAAATATTTCTGTATTTCATTTTCAATACATTTTCAAACATGTTTTCACTTTATCATTATGGGGTATTGTGTGTAGATGGTTGAGGGGACTCATTTTTTAAAAAATACATTTTGAATACAACACAACAAAATGTGGAATAAGTCAAGAGGTATGAATACTTTTTGAAGGCACACAATTATGGCAATGGATATTTATTTACCTCATACAGCCTCTCCATAACCTTTACAGTCCCTTCAAATAGTTTTTCAGCAGCATAATCCTCCTCTGCCACCATACGGAGATACTCTGCTGACACATAGTGGAATGTTTTCACCAGAGTTCTGAAGGGGGTGTCGGGAAGTGTCGACCATAGGCCCTCTATTGGAATTAGACAAAAGTTTAGTTAATACCACAGCACACAAAACCTGCTATATCTTAAAAAGAGAGAAGAAGAGGGGAGGAGAGAAGTCAAGACAAGAGAAGAGAATGGAAAAAAAGGTATTCTGATGGATGGTGACTTTACCAAGGACCTGGAGCTTGTCTGGGTTCAGTCTGAGGATGGCAGCAGCGAAGGCCTCAGTAATATCCATGCCACGTTGTTGTTTTCGGAGAACCCTCAGGAGCTCAGGGATGATGAGGTACACCCTCAGACCCTCCACCCCAATGGGATCCTTACTCAGGGAGGGAAGGAGAATGCGCTGGACAACATCTTCAACCTAGAACCATAACAGGAGTGCTTGTGTGGGTTACAACTAAAATGACTTATCGTGGCTTACAGTATCAATGACTGGTCAAATTGAATATCAAGGACAACAAACAGAACTATTGAAAATAAGTATCTGATCATAAAGATAATAAATTAAATGATACCTCAGCTAGCACTTTATTCTTTTTAGCCAGCTTTTGAAAAGCCAGTTGGGCGAATGACAAGTCCAGGCCAGAGTGCTTCAGTGAGGTTTGATAATGTTTGTCACGGCTAGTGATTGATGAGATCAATAAATACTATTAAATATGCATCAATAAAACAAAGTGTTCAATAATGTGATAAAACATTCATGGATAGGCAGTTCATTTTTACCGTTTGTCCAGGAAGCTCCCATTTAAACATGATGCAGAAGAGAATGTTTTTGTGATTTCCCTGAAAATAAAAGTGAAGAATCTTATAGTTCCGTGTATGTAAGTTCCTGAGACCTTCAACTTTTCAGTAGTTGTTTTGTGTCACTGAGTCATGTATGTTTGTGTTGCCTTGTCCAATTATCAACCATCATGAGTTGCGTATTTGTATTGAGCCTAGGCATCAGGTTTATTTGTATTATACTAACTTCTGTATCGTCTTCCATGATTTTGAGTCACAGTCCGAGATCCATCTGTTAATGATGTCATCATCTAATGTTTGAGTCACTTTTCCGAGATTGGAGTCATTCAACCATTTTCCTGATTCCTGTTATAACAATTTTATGCACTGTATTAAAACAATGTTAAGTACTAAGGACAAACAGAACAAACTAACTGTAAACTTTGAACTGTAAACACATTACTTGAGTAGTGCTGCACAAGGCAAAAGAATGGTTTCCTCCAGCAAAGGTTTGTTCAATTTGCTGGTCATCAATGTGGTCTGAAAGTTACCCAAAACAGTTAGGATGTTATAAACCTGTTATTTTATCATTTCACAGAGACCAACATTTCAGCCTAAGTACTGTATTGCATTTTAATTAGGTTACGTTATGCAAAGGAAAGGAATGTTTTAACTACCCTGTGGTAGGTGTACTGGCAGAGGCACAGACTGATCCATCTTGACTCCATTTCCCAGCTGCCCTTGCTCTCCATGCCCAAATGAGTAGATATTTTTGAAGGAGCCCACAAACGCCAATGTGTGGTTTCTAATTTGACAAACAGGATTGTAGGTAAAGGAAAAATCACAAATCAACTGTGATCCCTAAGAATGCATATATCCAATAATATACCCAGTGACACTCCAAGCTACATCCATTGATCTTTGTGTGACTATATATGATTTAACAGAGATTCACATGACTTATATCAATCTAGTAACTACATACCTTCCACATGCTATCTGGGTCACCTTTGCCCCCCAGAATTCGGCGACCAGTCGAGGTCGTAGTTCATTTCTGAGAGAGTTGTGTCCAAGCTGTCCATATCGACCCGAGCCAAATGTGAACACGAAACCTCCCTAGAACAAAAGCCATTCACACAGTTATCATGAGGATGTGTTCTGCTCCTGTTGTTGATATGAATGTTTCTACTGTATGTGATGCTAAACAGCAAGACATCATTGGTCCAAACATTCTTTAGACCTTAATGGTACTGGGAGAAAAAAACATAGTATCAGTTGGAAATATTGTTGTGTAAAAAAACGTCAGAACCTTTGTCAGAACAGCAGTATGCTCCCCTCCACAGGAAACAGCAACGGTCTTCTTTAGATTCAGGCAATCAACAGGAGCTGGAGCAGGTCTGTCTGTAGAAAATAGATTTCACCAATTTTTTTCTTTGATGGTCTTTTTCTGTTTTGACCATTGTAAAAAGAAAAAGCTATTAAAAAAAATCTACGTATACTATTTGACATTAAATTATCTACTCATACTGTCTGCTTCAAACATATCAAACGTATTACTTTTCTTTAAAACATACCAACTATTAATGAAAGAGATATTATTTAATAATATTTGTGTATACAGTACCTATTGTGTCCCCCAGTCCCAGCTGCCCGGCGCTGTTCTTGCCCCAGCCAAACACGGCTCCAGAGAGGGACAGGGCGAAGCTGTGGTCTCCCCCAGCGGTGATCTGAGCCAGGGGGATCCCTGACAGAGACTTGACAGGCTGGGGAGACAAGGTGCTGGGCTCTCTCTCCCCCAAACCCAGCTGTCCGCTGGAGTTCTGGCCCCACGTGAACACTTTACCATCTAATGGAGGTAAAATAATATTTATACATAGGAAATCTCACAGGACACATGCTGCATTGTTAGAGTATGTGATAAATGTCGTTTTATTTCTAATGTCTATTGTGAACCTTCTCAAACTCATGGGCTTTTGGGCAAGATGATGTCCCAATAAAACATCTCTATTTTAGCATTAAAGCCTCTGTTTATTTTATATTTAAAAAAAATTGACAGTGTGCAGGTCTCCATCTCTTCCAGTATTCTCATGTTGATATCTACGTACCTGGAACAGAGACTATTTTGTATAAAGGACATTCAAAGAGCACAGACAGCCTCCTATCATATCCCTTCTCAAACTGAGTGATTTAGAATGTGATTGTTTACCTTGGGTTAGTGCAATTGAATGCTGGTCTCCACATGCAACCTGAATTACGTGATTCAAGTTACCCACTGGTCTGAGAAAACACAGACAACCAAAAGTAATCATTACAACATGGTCAATTACTACAATTGACAGAAGCCACTAAAATGTGAGTCGGCCTAAGCCGAGAGATGTGTCATTTCTGTCAAGCACCCACCTGGGAACATTGGATGATTGGGTGAGGCAGAAAACTCTGCCCTCTTCAGACAGTAAAATAATATGTGCATCACAGCAACTCAGAGCCAGAATCTTCTCCCTGCACTCCACACCCTCTACACACATGAAATATAAATTAAATGTATTAAATAGCTTAAAGGGGCAATTAGCAGTTACTTCATCCAATTTTTAATAACATGTACCCATTGATTCTTGAAGAATATAACTTAGAAATGCCTCGAGCTTAGTTCAACTGTCATACCCCATCAGAACTCAAAATATAAGCTTGTTTTACTCCAATGTCCGTAAACAATGTACATGTAAACAAACACTGTAAAGTCTCAAAACATTGTTAAAACTATAATGTTGATATCATGGATGGTTCGTCCTTGCATCAATAGCGCTATCTATGAATTTCAGAGTGGTTACATTTCTCAAGCCCCATGCCTCAGCTTTATACAGAAACAGGTGGGGAGGACGCTTTGTTATTGTTTCACCTGCTGATTGCCGATTTAAACATTTTGTTTAAGCATTTCAGTAAAGAAGTGGGCTCTTGTGGTGGGGAAAAACACATAGAAAGGTGCTTACTCAGTTTTCCTGTGATCCTTCTCCCATCTTTGTCATCTTGCATCTGAGCGAGGGACACTTGTTTCCCATTATTTCTGATGAACGCGACCACTTTATTACCTGCAGAAAGATGCGTAACTGGAGATTTCAGGTGTATGAAATTTACGCAACCGTCCGTGTTCGCCTTTACCAAATCATTCGATTTCACTAAACCGAAGCCATCACGGGTGTTCTCTCCCCACGAAAACATTGTAAATGTGTTATTATTATCACCGTCTAAACGTATCCATAATCAGCTCATCTTGATGGAACACAGGACGGTCAGTCTGCGCCCTAGGAGTCAGTGCGTTCTGAAAGCGATGAACGAGACCATATGACATATCTGTAAAAGAAACACAGCAAGAAACGAAAACGAAACCTAAATTGGCATTTTCCTCCAAACAGAAACGTATGCCACAATGGGCATGGCCTGAGTAAACTAAAATATCAGGTTGGCACATTTGCAGTGGGACAGGGTAGAGGTAAAGTATTTTAAACAAACAAACAACCCAGCTAGCACATTTGGTTCCTTGGAAGTTGTTCGAAAGTACTTTTTTGGTTTCCCATTGGTTCTGGGGACAAAGCCATACGTTTCCTGACAGTGAAAACAGAATGTTTTGAGAATGGAAGTGGACTTTTAATGACACTGCTAGTTTAGGTTAACTGTTTTGAACTCCAAGCACAATTCATTTGTTTCGGCATTAATCATGCAAACCATAAATGTTTTTATGTTGCATGGTGTCAGTAAGATTCAAACCCATGATCTCTCTGTTTTCTAGCCATGGAATTAGTCCACTGCACCACTAGGATGGAGCAAGCATGCCATGTTTTTTTAACTCATAGAAAGCTGTTCATTTTAAGTATATTTAAACAGACCCCATTTCAAAGGAAACAAGCACTAATTACGATCAGGTGTGGCCAATTAGTGGGTGCAGCAAACACACCTGAACACACTTAACAAGATAGAGGATAGAGCATTTTGTTGATGCTGGGAATGGAATGTATATGTTTTCAAATAACATTCTTCCAACGTTCTTTGAATGTTACTATGGGTTCTTATTTTTATGGAAAGTTTTCTTAATGTTCTGAGAACATTACTTTAAATAGAACCATGAAGAAACCTGCATAAAACATTATGTGAAGTCCTGGAATTCCCACAGAAAAACATTGTTTCTTAATGTTCTCTAAACCTCTGAGAACATGACTGAATAGAACATGAGGAAAACTGTAGAAAACGTTATGCTGAAGTACTGAAATTCCCACAGAACTTTTTTTTTTTTAATTCTCTGAATGTTCTGAGAACATGACTTTAAATAAAACCTGTAAGAAACGTTATGCTGAAGTCCTGAAATTCCCACAGAACTTTTTTTTTGAACATTCTCTGAATGTTCTGAGAACATGACTTTAAATAAAACCTGTAAGAAATGTTATGCTGAAGTCCTGAAATTCCCATGGAAGAACGTTGTTTCTTAACATTCTCTGAACAATTTGAGAACATTAATTTAAATAGAACCCTGAGGAAACCTGTAGGAAACGTTATGGGAAAGTTGTATGTAAAATAACCATAGGACAACCACCCTCTCACCAAGCTCTAAGAAACATATGGTTCTCAGAACGTTATGTACGTTGGTGGAGAAACCACACCACTGCTCTGCATCGAAGTGCTGACAGCAGTTCCCATTGATAAAAGAAAACTGAGGTGAACTAATCATCTCTATTTATTAGATACAGACAGAATTATTGCGTCAATAAAACACAAGATACAGACATATATGTCAAAAGATGATGCAGACGTGTCCAGAAAAAAAGGATGTTCACATGTAGGATTACATCAAATGCCACACTATATCAATAAAGAAAACATGCATAAATAAATAGGCTCTTGAATGTATATTACTGAATGTATATTACTGAATGTATATTACTCAATAAGAATGTTCTTTTTAAAAATCTCACCCAGAATTAGTAGACGTTAAGTCAAGGAATGTTTTTTCTATAATAGGGTAGGCCTACATATCCTAGATTTGCAATTTTCACATTTTCAATAGAAAAAGCCAAGGGAAAAGGCTAAATGTAAAAGTTTGAAAAAAACTGGCAAATCTGAACCTAGAAGGAGGCTATAACCAAAATCCTATGCTAAACTGAAGTGATATATTGACATGTAAGAAACACATTGAATGAAATTATGAACACAGCAGTAGCCTTTATATAGTGTCCATTACTCCTTCCAGAAGCCTCTGTTGTGGGCCACTGCCTCTTTGAGCCTGGCCAGCAGCATCTCCTTGGAGGGGTAGATGGGCAGCAGCAGTAGGAAGTGGCAGGTAAGGGATTCTGGGAAATGTAGTTCAGTAGAGTTCTGCAGGACTGCCACCTTCATCTGAATCTTGTCCATGCCCAGGATGGGAGCGCGATCACAGCCTGTCAGGAACACTGAGAAGGAGGGGAGAGAGAGTGAAAGGTAGACAGAATGGGAAGAAATATAGTGGATGTCGTTGTGTGGTAGGTAGCCTAGTGATTAAGAGCATTGGGCCAGCAACCAAAAGGTCCCTGGTTAAAAACCTTGAGCAAAGAAGGTGAAAATATGTTGTTGTGCTTTTGAGCAAGGCACTTAACTCTAATTGCTCCAGTAAGTTACTCTGGGTAAGTGTCTGCTAATTACCGTAATTGCTGGACTATTAAGCGCACCTGAATATAAACCGCACCCACTGAATTATTTAAAAAATATGTATTTTGTACATAAATAAGCCGCACATGTCTATAAGCCACAGGTGCCTACCGGTACATTGAAACAAATGAACTTTACACAGCCTTTAAACGAAACACGGCTTGTAACAAAAATAAATAGGCTTTAACGAAACACGGCTCGTAACAAAAATTAAAACAGTAGCCTACCAAGAAAGTCATTGGTCAATATCTTCCTCCTCCTGTGCACTGAAACCACTGAAGTCATCTCCTTCGGTGTCGAAGTTGAATAGCCTCAGAATTGCTTCATCCGATGTTGGATCGTTTTCATTGTCGCTCTCATCACTTTCATCCGGAGGCAAATACCCCGCTGAGCTCATGCTGCCCCTTCAACACGCAGCAGTCCAGCCTTTCGAAACCCGTTGATGATAGTGGATTTTTTGACAATGCTCCACGCTGTCAGGACCTACTGGCAGACTTGACCATAAGATGCTCTTCGCCTGCGGCCCGTTTTAGTGAAGGATTTCTCCCCACTTGTCATCCAAGCCTCCCACTGAACAAGGAGCGCCACCTTAAATGCACGATTTACACTGATGTCGAGTGGCTGCAAATACTTTGGGCCATCTGCTTTTCTTCCCTCTGAAAGCTTTTGTTGTCTTTTTGCACTGAGTCAGTTCCTCACGCTGCTGTTTCCAACGTCTTATCATCGACTCATTAAGGCCAAGCTCCCGTGCAGCAGCTCTATTTCCTTTTCCAACAGCCAGATCGATCGCCTTCAACTTGAAAGCTGCCTCATATGCATTTCTCCGTGTCTTTGCCATGATGAGGGTGACAAAATTACTACCGTAATCAGAATGATGGGAAGTTTGAGCGCGCTCGATTTACGTCACATTATGTGACGGTGCTCAGTTTTTTGGCGGCATGAATCTTGTGAAAGCTGGAAAAATCCATAAATTAGCCGCGTCATTGTATAAACCGCGAGGTTCAAAGTGTGGGAATAAAGTAGCGGCTTATAGTCCGGAAATTACGGTAGTCAAATGTGTTCAGACAAAAATGATGTGTAAAAGCTCTTGTAGAACAGGAAGTTCAAATATGCAGACAAAACCCTGAACCAGCATTATGAAAGACTGTATGGTTTCTCCAGTTTTACTCAACCGAGAGCAATTTAGTGCCATACTTACGGAGGAAAGATTTCTTTTGGTCGTCTGTCAGTTCCTCAAAAGCCTCCCAGAATGTGATGATGTTGGGATGTCTGGCATGATACTCTCCATCGTACACAGTGTTCTGGATATACAAACAAAACAAATGGCAGCAATAATTAAACAATATTAAACTTGCACGCCATTTAAACGATTCACCACTCAAAGTCACACAGTATGTCACAAAGCACCATGTGCATTTAGACAATGTATAGCATATTATCTCCTAGTCCCAGTCCTAACTTGAGATACGCACCCATAACTTGACATCAAAGCAAATCCCCATTGATATAAATGCATCAACACTGACTGATTTATGCCCTAATTTCTCAAGTCAGCACCCAGCCCCACACTGAGTAATGAATGATGGTTGTATATAGAGACCTGTTTGAGCGTGTCCCAGTCGTAGTCCTCTTTCCCCACCATGACTCCCCTGAGCTCCTCAGGCTGGAACAACTCCACCACGTTCCTGTCACACACCTTGAAGAAGCCTCTCCTGAACTCTTCAAACACCTTCTCCGCTGATTGGTTGAAGGCAAGGTTCACATAGGCATCAACAAACTGCTTCCTGTAAATATAATTAATGGTATTTTTACATTTTAAAAAAACTCAGAAAGCATGATTGTTGTAACTTCTAAAATGTAAACTTTGTATTATGCATTATAGATGTAAGACCGTAATGTGAGCCAGTTTGCTACAGCAGGAAAATAATCCTGCAGCAACAGAACATGTGGATTATAATTCATGGACATTTTTGTAGGGGTTGATACATTTTTTGTACGGGAAAATCAAGTCTGAAGCCTTTTTAAACCTCAAATATATACCACACTTTTAAAAAAAATGTTCTGCAAAAGGTGGATCAAATTAAGATCTTACATCTGTAGGAGTAAAAGTTGCTGTAGCCTTACTTGTTAAAACTTGTGACTGGTTTTCCTGTTTCTTTGGGATCCAGCTCCACCTTCTGGTCATCCCAGATCACCTGATGAAAATAAACAGTTACCACTATTCACATACTGTATCTATTGGTATTTCATTGCTCAACAATCAGTTTCAATATTATACATACGGTGAAGGTCATGTCCAGGTTTTCTTCAACATCATCATCAGTGTAGTCCTCCAAGAGGTACCGCAAACTCCTTCAATAACAATTAAAATAAATTAATGTTGAAACATTTTCATCCGTTTCTAAGGGACACTAATTCAATGCTAAAATGTACATTCTAAAATAGAAACGTACCCTCCCACAACAGGGTCAAACTCTCTCATGTCCTCCAGTGAGGGCTTGACCCCCACCATCTTCTTGAACAGGGCCAGAGGGAAGGGCAGGTGTACAATGTTGTGGTTGTACAGGGCCATGCCACACAAGACACCAAACAGGAAGTAGCTCTTCTCCTCCACTCTGGGCTGGTAGTAAGGGTAGGTGGCACATGAGCCAAGGCACAGATCAAGAATAAACAAGAACAGGCACCATCCCAAGCTGCTTTTTGAACTAACTTCTATCTCCTTTTTTGTATATTTATTTTGTCTGTATATTGCAATTCAACATTTTTGCTGCGATTGTGTACAAGACACAGCCTAAGTAATAATAAAACATTGGTACATCAGGAGGAGAGTAGGGAGTGATGGTGATTATACTTGTAAACAATTGTATATTGATTGATACAGTGTAGATAGTGGCACTGCTGTAGTGGTTGAATCTCTTTCTGTTGCTATTAACTGACTAAATTTATTTAGATTGTTTTTACTCAACAATTTTTATTTGCTTGAGAGTGCAGTGATTTATTATACAGTAATGAAATCGTAATTCCCTAATTCTAGTTCTTACCTTGGCAGGGAACCAGACCAGTGTCTTGGTGTCATTGTACATGAACATCTCAGACTCTGGTGCCAACAGCTCTTCAAACACATGGAGGAAAAAGTCCCTTTTGTTGACGAGCGACAGCTTCATGTCCTCCACAAACTGCACCTGAGGGATACAGTAAGATAGGCCACATTTAGGTTGAGTTCTAGACTCTACCACTGGGCACAGACGTCAATTCAATGTCTATTCCACGTTTGTTTCACTGGAACCAACGTTGATTCAACCAGTGTGTGTCCAGTGGGTAGTGACAGTCTAACATTAAAATGTTAAATCGAGTAGCTGAGATTTGGTTTGATTTGGCCAAGATTAGTTGAGTTGTAACATTCGGTCTCAGGGATAATTATTTGAATGTTACTTTATTGTCCCTTTTGAACTGACAAAAGATAATTTTACCACAAGTTCTCTCTGGAAGTAGTCATGATCTGCAGCACCCAGTTGTCTGAAGGTGTCTTCGATGAGTGACGGGCGCCTTAAGGTCAACTGGAAGACTGGGGCAAGGGGAGATTCTGGGTTGTCTGGGAACGTTCCAGAAGGACACATCACTGTTAGCCGGTGGGCTAGTTTGTGAATCTCCTGCAATATATAAATATACACTAGTTTCAAGTTTTTTTTCATGTCACGTGCACAAGTAAATTGAAATGCATTTCCTGCTATATATATATACCTAAACACATGAGAAAGTAAGCTATATACAGGGTCAGCTCCAGGGTCTATTTAGAGTGATATACAGACTGGTCTTTGGAAACCACTGGGTAGGCTATGGTATACTTGAAAACAAAGATTCATTAAAAGGATTTAAAACAGCCAGTGGAATAACACAGTATACCTTAGTAAAAAGTGCATTGTTGTTGAAAATCGCCATCTTGCAGATCAGACTCAACACAAATGGGTAACGGCAAAAGATGACTGGTGTCACCTCTGTGTCCTAGAAGTGACACAAAAGAAAAATGAAAGTGCATCTCAATAGTCTACATGGGTTCCATCTCTGTCTCATTCCATCAATCTGCACTGAAACAACTGGACAAGTGAAAACAGATTGGCATCCACCACTTTATCATTCTAACATTTTAGTAATTTACAGATGATTTGGTTATTTTATTACCTCCCTTGTTGACCAAAAACGCCAAAGATTCACATCCCCCAATAGAAGAACACTATTGTTGATCTCTTCCACATAAAAGGTACTGGCGGGAACATCCTGGGTTCTTCTGGCCCTTTTGTTTGCCTTTGAAATAACATGTCAGCATCAAAATAGATTTGCACATCTGCCTTGCAGTTCACAATATGAAGTATGTTACGGCATGATCAACAATACTGACAGACGGCAACTACAGAAAATGGTCAGGAGGATTATAAAAATGATTGACACAAACACTGACTCTGTGGAGGTACTTGAGGGCTTCCAGCAGGAATTTGACTCCGGGGTTGTGGGTAGCCAGAAGACCGTTCCTCAGCATGAATGACAGGGCATTCTTCCACATCAGAATGTGCTTAGTCATGATGTTTGTCTCCATTGAGGACCACCACTCTTCTATAAGATGGTACAAGAATACAAGTCCCAAATATGTAAATTATATTGCCTGAGCAAAAAAAATATTATCTTATAATATATGGTCATGTGTCAGTGTCAGCTATGCTTCTATTATAATACAATTCTGTAAAATTATACTGATGCTAAATTCACTGATAAAGTGACAAGGTCAGAGGTTATATACTTAATGTTTTTATGGCCGTGTCATTCAGATGTTCAACGATAACTATAGATAAAGCCAAGACCATCTTCATGACGCTGAGGTCCTCATGGAGAAGAGAGATTGTGGGTAGTAGCATAAAGATCTCTGGTGATTTGATGACAGCTGCTGAACTGCAAATATTGTCCACCAGTGGCTCAATATTTATCTATATAGAAAATTAACAGAGAAATTAGGAGAGTAACATTTAGTTCTGTTCTAAATTTTTATTCATTTAACATATGGGTTTAAAGAGTAAGTTGATCTTAACTGATTTCCTAATCCAAGGTATGTTCAGTAGCTGGTCGAAAACCTGGCTAGCAGCTTCTAGGTCCACTGTCAAAGCTCCGGCTGCTTGTGGAATCTCACTGGTCATAAGAAACAGAGGGCATAGCATTAGCAAGAACACAACATAGTTCTAACTGTACACATCATGGGATGGAACCAAAATCATTTTTCAATCGTTTCGCTCTGAACAGAACCATTCTTTTTTTTGTTCCATTCCTGTTCTGACCAGCAAATGATGCAATGTTGATGCAAATGATGTTCTGAACCGGTTCGAACCCCCAAAAAGTAACGGTTTATATCGTTCTTTTCTTTTTTTATACTTTGTTTTTATTTTAGGAACACAAAGAAAGTACAGATAGTAAAATAAAATATCAACAAAAAAGATCTGGCAGTTACAGTGCACGTCATACCTTCATCATCATATTAGTTACATTGACATCTTTGAATTAGAACTTTGAATTAGATTTGCAGCATACTGCAGTTATACTGCATTCTAATTATAGTTACACTACAGTGTTATACTGCACTCTGACTGCAATCTTTTTTCATAAGATATAGGCTCTTTGTAGCGTGTTTTCCCCATGCTTTTAAAATTAACGGTTCTGTTCTGAAACAGTATAGATCACCTTTGTTCTCAGTTCTAGTTCTGTTCCTCGAAAACAAAAAAAAATCTGTTCCCTAAACCAGTTCCAACCCCTGGTTAGGGCTTTAACAGTACACCTTTTCATACTGGACCGTTCGGTACGGGACCTCGGTTCAGTCCGCACTGTGAACCCGAATTATAACATTAAAGAAATAACACTAGGCCTATAGGCTATGTAGCGTTGCATGCCATTACCTCGCCCCTACAAAAAAATATTGCAGTCAGAGGGAAGTATAACTGCAGTATGCTGCAAATACTGCATCCAAAATAGCACCGCTATGACAAGCTAGACGTTAGTCTACTAGCTAAATGGCTGGCTATCTTAGCCAGCTAGCTTCTCGCAGTTTGATGCAGTCAAGACAGATACTAGGTAATTATATTGGATGATGAATAACCTAGCTATGACAAGCTAGAAGCTAGTCTACTAGCGCAAGTTGACTCGGTTGGTTGCTGCCTCTCCCTGCCTCCTCCTTTCTCTCGTTTCACTTACTCGCAGAACACACACCGCAAGGCCCTTCCTCCGTCTGCTCTCCCTCATAAGGCCACTCCGTCGCCTACCCTCCCTCGCACTGTATCAGCTCTGGTTAATAAAATAGCTTACAAATGGACTTTTCTGCTGCTTCCCTCACTCTGGTCCGACAACGTCTATATGGAACTAGTCGTCCTTTGGTCCGTTTGGAACAGGTCTCTATATTGACAAATGTATTTATGCATATTTCTCCAGGTGGGAAAGCTCCAGGTCCATATCGGAACGGGTCCAACTTTTTAGACCTCTCCTTGAGACCCAACATAACCAGCTCTGTCAGAACAGAATGAAACTGGACTTGGGCAACAAATAGAATGATTTTTAATTTAGTGTATTTTGCAAAAATAAACAAAAAAAACATTTTCCGCTGTACCTTAACCGAAACTGAACTGTGACCCCAAAACCACAATGCATACCGAACTGTGGGTTTGGCGAACCATTACACCCATACCCCTGGTACACATACCGTTTTCAATTCAAACTATCCAAACCTTCCATTTTAAAATAGCTTACCTGGCTTTGGTGAAACTGGCCACAAGACTTGAACTTGTTGAGAACATCAAGGATATTTCTCTGTTGGAACAAATGTGGACACATTTGATGTTTCAGTACAATTATACAAAAATAAATACAACTGAAGGGTGCAGTGACATACCCGATGGGTTGGACATAATACTTTTTAAAAAGATAATTGATGAGAAGAGTTATCAACTGGAAATCAGCCAATCCTCCGTCGTTCACACAATTAAAAAATTGAAAGAGCATGGGCGACGGAGAGAAACAAAATGGTGCAGTTTGATAAGGGCACTGGAGATAGGGGTGGGGGCTAGCGGGTCTGGGCAGGTGTAATGTAGTGAGGTTTGTATGAAGTAATCGTTAGCATGAATGTTTTGTACAGATTCTAAAATATAAAATAAAATCGTATAATTTTTTTTATTACTAAAATACAACCAAACAATACATGTTTG
Organism: Oncorhynchus mykiss; assembly: GCF_013265735.2. Classification (NCBI taxonomy): domain Eukaryota; kingdom Metazoa; phylum Chordata; class Actinopteri; order Salmoniformes; family Salmonidae; genus Oncorhynchus; species Oncorhynchus mykiss. Next base: position 69,230,890 of record NC_048574.1, read on the forward strand.
TTTATTTCATTTTGAGTTAGCTAGAAAAAAAAATAAAAATAACAAAGAACCTTTGTCTACGGTAGATTGTATGTTCTAATATTTAATGTAAATAATAAATGAACCTTTGCGCCTCTGCATTTCCTTGCTCCATCGACAGCCATTTTTGCAACTTGGCTTTATCTAACCTCCCGATTGGCTGTTCTCTTTCAGAACTCTACAAAGGAAGATAAAGCAATATAAGAAATTCAAATATCTCAAACATGAATTAGCTGCTTGAGACACTTAGAACGTTTCAGTCTCCCTTTTACTGAGGTATAAAAGGTCAGAAACATTACCTCAGTGGTGTAAATGAAGTTTGAATTCCATCCCACTGATATCTTCATGTCTGCTAAAAAAAAAAAATGTACAGAAGAGGTTGTAGGGACATAAAATATCGTAATGTGTTCTTACTCAGTCACACAAACACTACATAGTCAGTATGTAACTGCATAATAGCATTGAATAGAATCAAATACAAAATAGAAAAGAATAGAATAGAATACACATTGTATCTGGTACCGTTGTGTATGACTGTTGCTGCCCCACCAGAATCCCTTTTCAGCAGCACTGAGGTGGGTTGCAAGCTGCCCCCTGTGTTGCCAGTCCCTAGCTGACCTTTGACCCCACTGCCAAAGGCCCAGAGTTGACCTGAGGACCCCAGCACCAGGGTGTGATGGCTGGCAGAGTTACAGTAAGACAAAAACACAGTCAGACTGAGAATGTTCAAGATTGTTTTCCTATCTGTTTATTATATGTGTATATATGTGTATAAGTAGCATTATGCTGTTGGTCATTACCTGCCACATGCTATCTGTGAGGCCAGTCCATCCATACCCTCTACCAGTTTGGGTAGGAGTTCGTTAGCTGATGCGTTGTGCCCAAGCTGGCCTCGGCTTCCCTCTCCAAAGGTGAACACCTGTCCACCCTAAAGACCACAAAGAACCAGAACCAGTTGTTGACATGTCAAGGCCCAGAGTTGTTCCTGGTCTAGTCAGGTCAGGGCCCTAATCACTTCTTAAAGAGACAGTATAATAGTATTGAAGGGTCGACCTTTACTCTGGTAGCCCTGAGTCTTGATCTGTAATAACAGCCATAATCAGGATATATTCTGTATAACCTGTGACTTTCTATTCTGTAATAAACTGTAACTTCTCATTTAGTACTTTCTATTCTGTAATAAACTGTAACTTCTCATTTAGTATGAGATTGTATTCATGCACTCAGATAACAACTTGTATGGCTCATTGTGTATCCAGACACTTGATCATTTGTTTTTCACCTCTGTTCAAGGTCATTTCATATAACTGGCTTTATTTATATGTGATGAATTGTATCTTCGAGAGGATGCCGACTTTGTGTGCAGAACTATCTCCCAGTGGGCCCACTGTTTAAGACATTAAATAATTTTTATGAACTAATGAACAGCTGTCGGATTTGTCTCCTTTCACACCAACATCTCCCTTGGGGCCTTCAGTAAAAATACAGTAATAGTATGATCCCTTGGTGAGAACAACAGTGTCCCTCTCCACAGTAATAGTGTGATACCTTGGTGAGAACAGCAGTGTCCCTCTCCACAGTAATAGTATGATACCTTGGTGAGAACAACAGTGTCCCTCTCCACAGTAATAGTATGATACCTTGGTGAGAACAACAGTGTCCCTCTCCACAGTAATAGTATGATACCTTGGTGAGAACAACAGTGTCCCTCTCCACAGTAATAGTATGATACCTTGGTGAGAACAACAGTGTCCCTCTCCACAGTAATAGTATGATACCTTGGTGAGAACAACAGTGTCCCTCTCCACAGTAATAGTGTGATACCTTGGTGAGAACAACAGTGTCCCTCTCCACAGTAATAGTATGATACCTTGGTGAGAACAACAGTGTCCCTCTCCACAGTAATAGTATGATACCTTGGTGAGAACAGCAGAATGTGCCTCTCCACAGCTGATGAAGGAAACCCCCAAGACTCTGAGAGCAGGCACAGAACAGATGTTGAACCGGCCTGGCAGGGGGAACAAGCATCATACAAGCATCATGCAATATTCCCACTCTATATAATACATCTGGAAAATGACTTAGTGGTTATGACAAAGGAATCCAAGTTCAAATGAGAAAATGCTGGTGGATAAGCCTGATTAGCTTTTTATACAAGCAGCGTACAAAGATAGAGAGTGCCGTAGTACCTTTCTCATCCACACGGTTGAGTCCCAGCTGCCCAGCCCTGTTCGCCCCACAGCAGTAGACCAGGCCTGGGAGGGTGAGGGCCAGAGTGTGGGTTCCTCCAGCTGCTACCTGGGTCACTGGGACCCCTGTGAGGGGGCGCACCAGGGCAGGTATGGGCTGCAGAGGGACTCCCTTCCCCAGGCCCAGCTGTCCATGGCTGTTCAGACCCCATGAGAACACCTGTCCTCCTGTAGAAGACAAGGAAATTACATATTTCATTACAATTACATCACAACAATTCCAGAGTTACATTCTTTCCTAATAAATATCATCTCACTGTCCTTTTGATGTTCACTCTTAGAAAAAATTGTTCCAAAAGGGTTCTTCGGCTGTCCTCATAGGATAACCCTTTTAGGTTCCAGGTAGAACCCTTTTGGTTTTCATGTAGAAGCCTCTGAAAAAAGGGTTCTACATGGAACCAAAAGGGTTCTCCAACGGGTTCTCGTATGGGAACTGCTGAATAATCCTTTTAGGTTTAAGACAGCACCTTTTTTTCTAAGTGTAGTCTAACTGATGCATGTGGTTGTCATAGTTTAGATGGAATGCAGCGTGTGTGAGAGACATCAGTAAGTACAGTATGTTATACCTGTAGTCAGGGCCAAAGAATGGGAATTTCCACAAGCAACCTGTATCACTGTTATCGGCAAGGGCGAAGGTATTGGAACTGGTCTGTGAAAAAAAAGGAGACATCTAGTTCATTTTGTCTTTGTTTGTGATCAGTGGAATCCAAGGGGGCTCTCATTACTTGACAATGTAAATCATGGATGATATTTAACTATCAATATCTATTTCAAGTTTAAGTTGAGGTTTCCTTGCCTTGGCCTGAGGACTTTGGAGACAGTAGTAGGTGCGATGCCCAACTGTCCCTCACCCCCTGCCCCCCAGGAGTAGACCTGTCCTGATGCGCACACAGCAACAGAGTGGTCCTGACCACAAGACACAGAGACCACTGCCCCCAGACCCTCCACTGGGGCTGAAACGGGTAGAACACACAGGCACACACACAGGTCTACATCTGTTGTATTCGGTGCATGTGACAAATACAAATTGATTTGATTAGACAACGTTTTATTTGGAAGTCCTGTCTTGTCCTGGAAAGGGTTAAATGCTAGAACATTGATAAGATGTAATTTAATGCATGAAGGAGTTAATCGTCAATTTATCTGAGTCATCTTGAGGATGACGTCAAGTTCGATCCTAGTGTGTATTTTATTGGATTTTTTTTTCTTCATTTCTCTACTTTGGGAGAAACGAAACTGGAACCAAACCATGAGCGCCTATTGTGCAGTAGTTTTATTGAGGGGTGTCAGTTTCTAAAAGTTGTCGTTAAACGCAGCAGAAACGAAACATTATATAATCTGACATTATGAACAATATCACTAAAATATTTGGGGGTAGTGATGAAAAATAATAAACGCATTCAGAGTCAAACAAACGTACTTTTCCAGTAGCACTTTTTTCAAATTAGCCTACATAAGAATGTGATTATAATCTGCATTTATTCTGCAAATTCTGGCTACATATTCCGATAGCATTCATTGATGTCTTCTTACCTGGTAGTTTTGAATTTATGTTCCTCTGTCTGCCAAGTTGTCCCTTTGAGTTGCGCCCGCATGATAGGATCCTGCCATCTACCGTGAGAAATAAAGTGTGTTGCTCCCCGCAAGCAATTTCTGTGACTTTATCAGAGAATATATTCCCTGCTATAGGAACAGACACATTCTCAAAGTTTAGACCAAACTGTCCACTCGAACCGTCTCCCCAGCAAAACATGATGATGTGAAGGTGAAGGTGATGCCTAACGTTACATTAGTAATAACGCAGTCCAACCTGCGCGCGCGCTATGTGCTTGTGGTTAACATTAGTCATCAGCGATCATATCAGCTAGATTGTTTTATGTACAAAATGTTTTGGACCCCACCTGTTTTGAGGCTCACCTGTTTAGCTTAAAAAAATTGTTTAAAAAAATAATTATATATATATGTTATTATGGCATCCGTATGTGTCACATATCAGTTTGCAAACGATGTAAAAAAATATATTAAAAAAAGCTTTAAAAAATTGTTTAAAAAAAAAAAAATATATATATATATATATATATTTTTTTTTTTTTTTAAACAATTTTTTAAAGCTTTTTTTATTTTTTTTTATAAAAATAAAAATAAAAAAATAAAAAAATAACATGTTATTTTGGCATCCGTATGTGTCACATATCAGTTTGCAAACGATGTAAAAAAAATATTTTAATTTTTTTTTTTAAATGGAGTAAAGCCGCATGCAAACATGGTCTCTTTTTTGCTTCCTTAAGTGAGGCAGCTCCAAAATGTGCAGTGCTTTCTGTGGTGGTGGGGCAGCCTGTGGAAAATATGGAGCTGAGGGGTTGGTAATGTTCTCTAGTTGTGCTGTGATTGGCTCAGTGTTCTGTCACTCATGGGGTCACTACATCACGTAGAGCTCGAATATTCAAGCCCCTTAGGTGCTGACATAGACTTACATTAGAAGTGCCCATCCAAGAAGTCTCAAGGTCATTGGCCACAGAAAAAAATTTACTTCAAATCACGTTATATCTACCGTAACTATGACTGGACTGATGTCAACATCACACTTTCAAAATCTTAGCTAGCAAGCTAGACAAGCAGTCATCATCATGAATCAAGTCGACAATCAACTGGAAAATCCTTTTCAGTCCTTGTAATATGAAGAGAAATTATAGATAAAACGTTCCAGTGCTCATCGCACATTGGACATAAACATTACACAACAAGTTGGGAATTGCAAATTCAACAATGAGTGCTGAGGCGCGACTGCAGCCTCAGGTTCGGTCCCAGGCTGTCACAGCCGGCCGTGACTGGGAGACCCATGGGACGGCACACAATTGGCCCAGTGTCGTCTGGGTTAAGAAAGTGCTTGGTTGACCGGGATTTCCTTGTCTCATCGTGCTCTAGCAACTTCTTGTGGCAGGTCGGGTGCCTGCAAGCTGAGTCAGTCATCAGTACGACTGTGTTTCCTCCGACACATTGGTGCGGCTGGCTTCCGGGTTAAGCGAGCAGTGTGTCAAGAACCAGTGCGGCTTGGCTCGCAGAGTCCCTAGGGGAGTTGCAGTGATGAGACAAGATCGTAACTTCTGGTCCATGGCATTGCATGTGAACCTTTTTTTAAATTGTATTTCATATTACTCCCTTTTTCTTCCCAATTTCGTGATATCCAATTGGTAAAGCTTGAAGACGTTGGCCATGCTGTCAATCCAGCATGACTTCTGCCACATTCAAAATAACTGGAAACCCGGAACTGGGAAATCTCAGACTTCAGTGAGTTCAAGACAGCTGGGAACTCTGAAAAAAGCTACGACTGAGAAAATACGGAAAATAATTTTGAAAGGTCATCCATCTCGGAATTCCAAGTCGGGAACTCTGGCCTCTTTCTAGAGCCCACAAGAAGGACAGCCGTGCCACCTTCCTGTTCAAGTGAGCACAGCACAGCAAGGTGAATCCAAAAATGTCTTGTATGTTGCTGCATAAATTATGTAATATGCCAGGGAGATATGTACACTGTAGCTAAGAAAGTAATACTAAGTGTATGTTGTGTAGTAAGATGTTAGTAGCCCATGTAGCTCAACCTAATAATTTGGTCCCTTTCCCCCCTCAGAACTTAGCCTACTGTTCTGACTTGATGGTGCACATGTAGCCTATAGCCTGTTTAAGAAAAATGTAATCATCAAATATTGTAAAAGCTTTCATTGTCTGCTTATATGCCCCCTTTATTTATCCTATGGTTCTGACTTGGTGTGCAGGGAGAATACTGTAAGAATGGCCCATGTTTTGAATTATGTCACTGTACATTTCAAAGTGCTGAACAAATAGTTATTTTGACTACGTCCATCCTAGCTCGGATTGCCTCTTATCCGCTCGTCGTTCCCTTATGCCATAGTTTGTACATCTCAATTGTCAGTAGAAACCACATTGTTTAAGCAAGTCAGTCATATCAGCTATGTTTTTTTAAAAGGCAGTAAATTAGGCTGAATGAACTGTTTCGCTGCCAGACAAGGCTCAGCTGATAGCCAGGTGTAGATGTGATAAGGGTTAACTGCCAGCCCCATTCCGCAAACCTGAAGCCCTCTTCCCCAAAGCTAACGACCCGATTTGTGTGTTTTTTTTGTTTTACAATAACATTATAATCCTACTATGGTATTAAGGGTCATTGCCAGGGTTTGAGTTTTAGTGAGGTCTGAAGTTGAAGCTCATTTACTGCATTTCTATACGATTAAAAAACAATCACATTGGTTGCTGTAGCTTAATAAAGTTCAGTCGATCTACAAAACACATAGCCTATTAGCTATACAATTAGCCACTACACATTAACTCACAATAACTCAGCACTGGGATTAAAAACTATAATTGAATATGTACAGAGAGATCTGTAAGTCTAGCTGTTAAGAGCATTAAGCCGGTAACAGAATGGTTGCTGGTTTGAATCCCTGAGCCGGCTAGGTGAAAAATCGGTCAATGTGCCATTAAACAAGTTATTTAATCCTAAACGCTAATCTGTAAAGTGTAACTGAGATGGACTAATTAATTGACATATAACAAGAGGAAAACTGCCAATGTACAACCAAGTTTAAAAAATGCATGTTATGTATTCTAACAACAAGTCTTTTTAAACTTTATTTAACTAGTTAAGAACAAATTCTTATTTTCAATGATGGCCTAGGAAAAGTGGGATAACTAACTGCCTTGTTCAGAACAACAGATTTGTACCTTATCAGGTCAGAGATTTGAACTTGCAACCTTTCGGTTACTAGTCCAACGCTCTAACCACTAGGCTACCCTGCCGCCCTGTGAGACCCAACACAGCACAATTGAAAAATATATGGCAAATAGAAATGAAAATGTGTCGTTTTGCTCACAACCCAATGTAGCTTTCTGTTTTTATGTCATATCAATAGTTTTCATGACCTGCTGTGAGTAACCAAGGGTAAACAATAGTTTTAATGACCTGCCCTGAGTAAACATAGGAAAACAATAGTTTTCATGACCTGCAGTGAGTAACCATGGGTAAACAATAGTTTTCATGACCTGCCCTGAGTAAACATAGGCAAACAATAGTTTTCATGACCTGCCCTGTGTAACATAGCTGTACAGCTGTGATAAGATTTATTAGGATATGCACAGAGGAATGCAAATATTTACAATGTGATTTCCATCCTAGAGACACAACACATGTTCTATATCTCTCTCTGTCCCTCTCATACACTCAAACCCCTGTCTCCTCCTCCTCTTCCCTACAGCCAGTCTCTACAGATCCACTGCTTTAGACTAGAGGAGCACAGTACCATGACGGTGTCCAAGGCCTGGACGTTACACCAGCACTTCCAGGGTTTCCCCAAGGCTAGTGATTTCCATCTGAGGGAGGAGATGCTGCTGCAGACCAGGGATGGACAGGTGAGGATAGGATAGGATAGACTTTAAAGGGCAATTCCACCACTTTTCAACCTTACTTTCATTATCTGCAGCACAATACCAGTGTGTACATATGTGGAAATGGTGCATTTTTATGTTTTGTAAAAATATATATGTAACATTAAAAAGTTCTACTTGATAACATCAAAAGTTTTAAAAACAGTGGTTTTCCAACACTGAGATTCACGGTGATGTGGGGAGCAAGATAATACCTTCCCTCTGGGTAGAACCACATTGCAGGTTTTTTTTAAATCACCGTTTTTTAAACTTTGAATCCTACCCTGTGATGTCACAGAGAAGCCTTTTTTAGGACCTTCTTATCTTTTTAACCACGGATCATAGAAGCGCACTGTTTTCACACATGTAGACACTGGATTGGTGCTGTAGATAATGAATATGAAGTTGAAAATGGGAGTAATTGCCCTTTAATGTCCCTGGGGGGAAAATGGTCTTGGACACATGCAGTAGCCCTACTGAAAATTTCACACAAAATTAACACATTCATTTTCCAATTCTAACACATTCCATGTTATGTGAAATGACTTGATAATCTGTGGTTAATACATTTGTATTAGAAACAGGTTATCTGCACCGAAACAGGGAGGGACTAATCTGAATTTGTCCCCTACCAAAAAAATGTGTATTCTTTGCAAAACGGTGTGCACTAATGAATACACCCACAGTTGGAGGCTGTGTTCCTGAGTGTGGACCCCTACATGAGACCCTACAGCCAGGCGATGATGAAGGTGGGAGATGTGATGATTGGAAACAAGTTGCCAAGTAAGGGAACATTTAAGGGGGACGGAGGTGGGCATGTGGACGCAAACACACCATAGACTTTCTATACTGCATTTCTGTACAATTTAAAAACTCAAAAATGCTATTTGGAAAAAGGCAAAAACAAGCCAAAATTACCCCCAGACTTTATCACTGTTGTTGTTGTAGCGTCATTCACCTCAGTCAATCTACAAACACAGAGCCTATTAACTATACAATTAGCCACTACACATTAACTCACATCAACTCAGCACTGGGAGGATTAAAAACTGTAATTGAATATGTACAGAGGAATCTGTAAGCAGAAAAAGTATTTTATTAACAAAAGGTAAACAAATACATTTGCATTACAGAACTTGTATTTTTTTGCAGTTTCACAGCTAATTTCCTGCAATTCTACACATTTTATCATGACTTATGTCATGTTAACATGATATCTGAGTGAGAACAACTAACCAAATCAATGGGGGCCCCATGGCACGTGCCCTGTGTGCCTGGTCAGTAATTTGGCCATGATTACTACATGGTAGCAGGTAGCCTAGCTGCTAAGAGCATTGAGCTGGTAACCGAAAAGATGGTGGATTGAATCCCTAAGCTGACTAGGTAAAAAATCTGCTGATGTGCCCTTAAGCAAGTTACTTAACTCTAATTGCTCTGGATAAGAGTGTCTTCTAAAATGTACAAGTTTAGATAGCTAATGTACCAATCTGTAAAATATGAATTAACATGGGCTAATTGAGTGACATATAACAAGAGGAAAACTGCCAATTGCAGAATATGTATTCTACTATTCTAACTCTCAACAATAAGTTCAGGCCCTACACAGCACAGTTGAAAAAATATATAATGGCAAAGATAAATCAAACTGGGAGGTCTTCAAAGATAGATGGGAGGGGTTGAGGGTAGCTGAAGGATGGGACTAAAAACAAACAAAAGATAGCTAATGTAAAATATACTGTATCCATAAAATGTATATTGTATGTATAAACTGGAAGTAGAAGCCAAAGTGTTGTTGTCCATTAGTTTACTCCAATTAGGGGAGGGGTGGTACGTTTAGGGATACAAATAATATATATTTATATATATATCAATGGTACGTTTAGGGGTACAAATAATAAATATATATATATGTATATATCACTGTATTTACCCAAAAAATATATGGGGTTTGGAAATGATGCAGACAACTACATTGACAGAAGCCTCAATCTATCAGCAATATTAAAGCTGATCTTATTTTCATTTGTCCTCTTATGTAGCTACAGCCCTGATGCTATTGTATTTCATTCTGTTACGTAGAATACTATCACGTGATCTTGCAGACATTGATTCAGCTTTGATCTAACTTTATTAAACAAGCACCATTCACCTGAGTATCCTGTTCTCTGGGCAGCCAAACTGTAGCAGAGGCTGTGCGTAAAGGTAGAGAATCACGCACATGCTCAGAATCTTCGGACCTTTAGCTACCAGGAAAAGTTTTTTTTGTCAAGATGGAATATCCTACAGTTTATGTCAGAATTTACTAGAATTTCACTTTTCGTAAGAGATTAGGAGAATTTACACAGAAAATTAGGATAATTAATGTAGCAGATTAGGATAATTAGGTTAAGGATAGAAAAAGGGTTAAGGTTAGCTAAAATTCAAACATTTCCGAAAGAGGGTTCCTAAGAATTCATACCCGCAGCCAATCTGTAAAGAGATAAAGAGCTCTCAATTTCTCTCAATTTACTCCACTGTTTGATCATTAAAGTATGATTGGCTTTCATTCATTTAGTTCATAATTATTTGACCAATCAACTGCACATTAGGCTACGAGGGGTCCGGAGGAGGCGTAAATGTTTCTATTAACAGTGGTTTCACTGGAAAAAACATTAAGCATTTATGAAAGTTTATATTTATAAAGACTGCTCTTAATGTCTGAATATTTTCAGTTGTTAGCTCTGAATGTGCTTCATTGACTAAATAAAATCATAATATTGACAGACGTAGATAAAAACAAACTGCCAGGCTACTAGTAACATGCTTCCCATTTCAAGCATCTCCAAACACATCACAGTGGGTTATAGCATGGAGAAGCTTCTCCTGTAGTGTGTCGATACTGCTGTAGTTAGGGAGGCATAATGTCACAGAGCAGGTTTGTGCTTTCGGATAATATTCATCAGCGTCAGTGCTGCCCAAAGACGTGATTTGCATCTGCAGTTTGGAGAGACTTCGTCCTCTGGGCAGTCTGTCGGTTCCAGTCAGAAAAGCTAGAAGTTAGAAATGAGAGGAGAAGAATGATAAACTGACCAAGCATTTGTGGAGTGCTACAATGATTTACTTAAAGGGGCAATCAGCAGTTGAAACAATAACAAAGCATCCTCTCCGCCAATGTGTCGGTATAAAGCTGAAGGAAGGGAGAAATTGAACCACCCTCAAATTCATAGACAGAGCTATGGATGAAAGGACTGACCATCCAAAATAGTTTTAACCATGTTTTGAGGCTATAAAAGTGTTTTTTTACCTTAACTTTGTTTACAAACATTGGGAAAAAACAAGCTTATATTTTGGGTTCTGATGGGGTACGCCAATGAGGAACTAATAAGGTACAGTTGAAGTCGGAAGTTAACGTACACTTAGTTTGGAGTCATTAAAACGCGTTTCTCAACCACTCCACAAATTTCTTGTTAAACCATAGTTGTGGCAAGTCAGTTAGGACATCTAGTTTGTGCATGACATAAGTAATTTTTCCAACAATTGTTTACAGACAGATTATTTCACTTATAATTCAACTTATCACAATTCCAGTGGGTCAGAAGTTTACATACACTAAGTTGACTGTGCCTTTAAACAGCTTTGAAAATTCCAGAAAATTATGTCATGGCGTTAGAAGCTTCTGATGGGCTAATTGACATCATTTGTGTCAGTTGGAGGTGTATCTGTGGATGTATTTCAAGGCCTACCTTCAAACTCAGTGCCTCTTTGCTTGACATCATAGGAAAATCAAAAGAAATCAGCCAAGACCTCAGAAAATAAATTGTAGACCTCCACAAGGCTGGTTCATCCTTGGGAGCAATTTCCAAATACCTGAATGTACCACGTTCATCTGTACAAACAATAGTACACAAGTATAAACACCATGGGACCACGCAGCCGTCAAACCGCTCAGGAAGAAGACGCGTTCGTTCTGTCTCCTAGAGATGAACATACTTTTGTGCAAAAAGTGCAAATCAATCCCAGAACATCAGCAAAGGACCTTGTGAAGATGCTGGAAGAAACAGGTACAAAAGTATCTATATCCACAGTAAAACAAGTCCTATATCGACATAACCTGAAAGGCCGCTCAGCAAGGAAGAAGCCACTGTTCCAAAACAGCCATAAAAAGCCAGACTACGGTTTGCAACTACACATGGGGACAAAGATCTTACTTTTTGGAGAAATGTCCTCTGGTCTGATGAAACAAAAATAGAACTGTTTGGACATAATGACCATGGTTATGTTTGGAGGAAAAAGGGGGAGACTTGCAAGCCGAAGAACAACATTCCAACCGTGAAGCACGGGGGTGGCAGCATCATGTTGTGGGGGTTCTTTGCTGCAGGAGGGACTGGTGCACTTCACAAAATAGATGGCATCATGAGGAAAGAAAATTATGGGGATATATTGAAGCAACATCTCAAGACATCAGTCAGGAAGTTAAAGCTTGGTCGCAAATGGGTCTTCCAAATGGATAATGACCCCAAGCATTCTTCCAAAGTTGTGGCAAAATGGCTGAAGGACAACAAAGTCAAAGTATTGGAGTGGCCATCACAAAGCCCTGACCTCAATCCTATAGAACATTTGTGGGCAGAACTGAAAAAGCATGTGCGAGCAAGGAGGCCTACAAACCTGACTCAGTTACACCAGCTCTGTCAGGAGGAAGGAGCTAAAAATGCACCCAACTTATTGTGGGAAGCTTGTGGAAGGCTACCCGAAACATTTGACCCAAGTTAAATAATTTAAAGGAAATGCAACCAAATACTAACTGAGTGTATGTAAACTTCTGACCAACTGGGAATGTGATGAAAGAAATAAAAGCTGAAATAAAATCACTACTATTATTCTGACATTTCACATTCTTAAAATAAAAGTGGTGATCCTAACTGACCTAAGACAGGGAATGTTTACTAGGATTAAATGTCAGGAATTGTGAAAAAATGAGTTTAAATGTATTTGGCTAAGGTGTATGTAAACTTCCGACTTCAACTGTATATTCTCCAAGGATCAATGGGTACATTCATTTGTAAGTCCAAAAATTGATGTAGCAACTGCAGATTGCCCCATTGAAGTTAGTTAATCATAATTGTGTTAACTCACTTAGGAACTTCTTCTTTTCCTCCTCTGAGAACTCTGTGAAAACACTCCAGAAGTTCTGGATGATGTCATCTGTGGGCCTATATCCTTGATAGTTGGCATTCTGTTATTGCAGAGAAAAACATAACGAAACAACTGCATGTACAGTAGACCATGCCACTGTATTATAGCCATAGACTGTATAGCCCAAACAGGATGGGACCAGATCTAACCACGGGAGCATAGAGCTGCTAGCCTGGCTACCATCTCTGTTCAGCTATTACATTCTACTCCTTGCCACTCATGTCATTTGGAGTGGAATGTTAGCTAAAAAGTCTGGTACTCTGACTACAGAGCTGCTATATAGGCTACCATACATGTATTTCAAATTATAGTTAATTATGTACTCTTATTACATATCTAAACAGGTAGAATTTGACCTCTCTCAACTTGTCCCACTCGTAGTTGTCATCTCCTTGTAGAAGTGTCATCAGCTCCTCAGGTAGAAACATCCTCCATGTCTGTGTAGGGCAGCCTTTGTAGAAGCCGCTCTCAAAGTCTGCAAACTGAATCTGCACTGACTTGTTGAGCTTCATGTCAACATACAAGTCAACATATTTCTTCCTGTGAATGATATATGGCAAACCAATGTTTGTTTATGAGTATAGAACACATCCTGTGGAATCATTTTGTTAATTCAAGAGATTCATAAATTGATAAATCATCAAATATACCTGTTGACCATGGTAACTGGGAGCTCCTCTCCATTTGGTATCAGTTCTTGCCCTTTGTCCTTCAAAAGACAATAAAGATTAGTACTGCATCAGCTAGGATTACCCGTGTAGGCTACCAAAAACGGCTAAAGGTATCAATTCTCTCTTACCATGAAAACCAAATCCAGCGCTTCAACAACCTCCTCATCTTCATCCAACACATACTGTAAGCCACTAATTTGAAACAAACAAACAGTAGAAATGTGATATGAGGAGATAATAGTATATCTGTAAAAGAACTACACTGTTAAAATTATGTGCTTTGTTACACCCAAACTAGTGGCAACTGAGGTGCCACCAACTTGAAGGAGGCAAAACCTTAATTTTGCAGGAGTATTGAAATATCATCGTGAAATGTTTTGGTTATCCTCATGAAAGATACCTACATTTTAAGAAACATATTAAGTTGAATTTATTCATTCATTATTTTGGTAAAATGACATTAACAAATCATTGAAACGACTTGCATTCATTTTTTTTTTTTTAATTGGGGGGGTATTTTTACACTTTATTGAGATGGTTATGAAATGACAGAGGAGATACAGATAGGTGGGAGAAACAGATTGAAGGGTTGGAGCGGGGAATTTAACCCGGTCTTCGATGGGGAGAGGGTTGATATGTCTGGGCCAGGTACGTTATCGCTAGACATGGGCTCTGCACGACTTGCATTCATTTTTATAAAGTATATGTTGGTCTTTTTGTTGTCAATTTCAATTCACCTCAGAATAATTTCTTACAGTGTGGCTGCATAGTTGAGTGGGTAAAATTCCAACGAAATGTGCCTTACTGCCCTTCCTGTTTCTAACCTGTCTAAATAAAGCATTGAAAAAAATAATTCCACAAAAAGTTATTCTCCATGGGCCCTTATCATCAATCAATATTGATGAACCAGTGAACCAGTGATTGTATGAGAAACATAGTGTTTGTGTTTTGATGCTTCCTTTTACATGCATTGAAACCCTAAAAAGTGTTTTCACAACATTCTCTTAAAAACACAAATATTCAGGTTGAAAAAACACTTTGGGTGTTTCAGAGTACTCGATTTCTGTTTTAAAACACATTCTGTGCATCAAAACACTTCCCTTGGGTTTACATTCAAACCCCCTCGAAACACCAGATCTCATCTTAGGTGCACTACTTTTCCTGGTTTCATGGCACAATCATGGTGTTTTGAGACTTTCTACTTTTACATTGTTCTGTAGCAGCAGTTGAAGAGATGAACATATATTATGGGCCCCTCTTCTTTTTCAGCAGAATAATTGTACCGTGCTTCAGTTGGAGACAGCTCTTTAAGGTCATCCAATGTTGTAGTCAGACCCAGAAGCTTCTTGAAGAGAGCCAGAGGGAAGCAGAGGTTCAGAACACACTGATTATACAGTGCCTTCCCACAGAGCAGCCCAAGTAAGTAGAATTCATCAGTAATACCGCCGTCCTATGGATAAAAATAAATACATACAATGCCACAAGCCATTAAATATTATAAATATTTTATAGTATAATAACAGTACCATAATTGGCATTTCTAAGAATGGATATTTCTAAGTTAGTCAATTAAATTGTGGGGAAATATTGAGTTAAATCTGGGAACAATATGTAACTGAATATGGAACGTACATCTGTTGTGAGCCATGCTAGTCCAGACTCGTAAACCTCCAGTGTCTTTGGTTCCATTGTGAGAAGTTCCCTCCCCAGGAGGCTGAAGAATTCCAGTGAAACACCACCTTCATCCACACCATTCTCAGCTTGAAACTTCACCTGGAGACAAAAACAGTTTAGAGCACTTGAGATGATAACTCTAAATAGTCACACAGAAAGCTACCACATTCTCCAAAATACAGAAAAGCACAACACTTACCTTAAAAGCCACCATGTGGCAAGTCGTTTTTCGCAGATGCTGAAAGGTATCATCCAGAAGTGTTTCCCGATCCACCTTTAGGGTGTCGTCACAAAACCAACCGTATTCGATGTCCTCATGACAATCCTTGGATAAGATTATTAAAAGGTATGTGAATATTAGTGAAAACTCTTTGGCAGAACAGCAAAATATTACAATTTTTGAAAATTAAATTTGCCTTGTGCCCAGCAACTTCAATCTGGATAATGTCTAACATACACGGTAAAAAAAAAAGGTGGCATGGCAATGTTCTTTGTCTTAAGTGCTCTATTCAATTTGTCTGAAATCAAATAACGAATTTGACAGATCAATGTGATTTTTGAATTGAATGAAAGCGTCTAAATTGCTTTCAACATCTCATAGCAGTGGATGCAATGTATGCAATGTATCGGTGGCAGCCTATCAGATGAGTTGGAGGGGTGGACTATTGGGGTCGTGACTTTCAGATTGTTATTTTTGGCTATCCCCGAGAGTGACTGTCATTCCATGTCACTTGCTCAACCTCATAAGGATTGGACCCTTTTTAAAAAAATTGCCTAAAATGACATACCCAAATCTAACTGCCTGTAGCTCAGGACCTGAAGCATGGATATGCATATCCTTGATACCATTTGAAAGGAAACACTTTGAAGTTGGTGAAATGAATGTAGGAGAATATAACACATTAGATCTGGTGAAAGATAATACAAAGAAAAAAACATGGGTTTTCCTTTTTTGTTGTTGTTGTGGTTCCATCAGCTTTGAAATGCGTCTTGCATTTCAGCAGGGGTAAAAACTGTACAACCCAGTTCCTACATTTGAATATAAAAATGTATGGGGGGGTTGTCCCGTATAGGTTAATGGTAATACTGTATGTTCACTGCCAGCACTGAATCTTAAATGAGATCCATGTAAGTACTGTTTTAGTAAAGAGTTTAGAAAGATTTATATTAATGAGATGGTCACCATTTGGTTACAAAATTGTTACCAGTTAATGTGAAAGTGTTTGGAGTAATTTTTCCATGTTATGGAACCATCTTAATATCTTGATTAACAGGACAGGGATTTAATTGCTTGTAACCCAAGTGAAGAAATTTGGATAGGTAATTCCAACATGATAAAATGGGTTATATATAAGTTTGGACACACCTACTCATTCAAGGTTTTTTCTTTATTTTGACTATTTTCTACATTGTAGAATAATAGTGAAGACATCAAAACTATGAAATAACATATGGAATCATGTAGTAACCAAAAAAGTATTAAACAAATCAAAATATATTTGATATTTGAGATTCTTCAAAGTAGCCACCCTTTGCCTTGATGGCAGCTTTGCACACTCTTGGCATTCTCTCAACCAGCTTCATGAGGTAGTCACCTGGAATGCATTTCAATGAATAGGTGTGCCTTGTTCAAAGTTAATTTGTGGAATATCTTGAGACAATCAGTTGTGACAAGGTAGGGGTGGTATACAGAAGATAGCCCTATTTGGTAAAAGACCAAGTACATATTATGACAAGAACAGCTCAAATAAGCAAAGAGAAACTACAAGCCATCATTACTTTGAGACAAAGGTCAGTCAATGCGGAAGATTTCAAGAACTTTGAAAGTTTCTTCAAATGCAGTCGCAAAAACCATCAAGCGCTATGATGAACCTGGGTCTCATGAGGACCGCCACAGAAAAGGAAGACCCAGAGTTACCTCTGCTGCAGAGGATCAGTTCATTAGAGTTAACTGCACCTCATATTGCAGCCCAAATAAATGCTTCACAGAGTTCAAATAACAGACACATCTCAACATCAACTGTTCAGAGTAGACTCATGGTCGAATTGTTGCAAAGAAACCACTACTAAAAAGAAGAGACTTGATTGGGACATTAGACCGGTGAAAATCTGTCTTTTGGTCTGATGAGTCCAAATTTGAGATTCTTTTGTCCCAACCACAGTGTCTTTGTGAGATGCAGACTAGGTGAACGGATGATCTCCACATGTGTGGTTCCCACCGTGAAGCATGGAGGAGGAGGTGTGATAGTGCTTTGCTGGTGACACTGTCAGTGATTTATTTCTAATTCAAGGCACACTTAACCAGCATTAACCACAGCAGCAATACGCCATCCCATCTGGTTTGAGCTTAGTGGGACTATCATTTGTTTTTCAACAGGACAATGATCCAACACACCTCCAGGCTGTGAAGGGCTATTTTACCAAGAAGGGGAGTGATGGAGTGCTGCATCAGATTGTCAGGATTTGGCCAGGATTGTTCAGGTTTTGGTCCCTAGATGCCCCCATTGTGATTTTTTGACCCTTTTGTTTTTCCCTTGTTCTAGTTATTAGTTGCACCTGTGCCTCATTTCCCTTGAATGTATTTAAACTCTTAGTGTTCCTCAGTTCTTTGCTCTGTGTTTGTATGTTAGCACCCAGCCATGCTGTGAACTTTTGTTTCTCTAGTTGGATTTTCTTGGGGTACTCTGGTTTTGTTCTTGTTTATTTTTGATTATTCTTTTGAGGTTTGTTTTTTCCCTGCTGTTCTTACCACTTTGTGAATTTTCCTTGTGTCTTGGAGGATATACATTTCTTCTCTTGGAATTGCTTTTGACGTTGTGGATTTATATTTTTGCCTGAAGATCTTTTTTCTTTATTAAATCACCGTCTCAAGTACTGCTGTGTCTGCCTCATCTTCTGGGTTCTGCCCACTATTAGTGGCTCAGTTTACTAAGTGACTGTTTCTCACACTGGAGACCTGAGTTCGTAACCGGGTCCTGACACAGATGACCTGGCCTCCATAATCACCTGATCTCAATCCAATTGAGATGGTTTGGGATGAGTTGGACCGCAGATTGAAGGAAAAGCAGTCAACAAGTGCTCAGCATTTGTGGGAACTCCTTCAAGACTGTTGGAAAATAATTCCAGGTGAAGCTGGTTGATAAAATGCCAAGAGTGTGCAAAGCTGTCTTCAAGGCAAAGGATGGCTACTTTAAAGAATCTAAAATATATTTTGATATGATTCCATATGTGTTATTTCATAGTTTTGATGTCTTCACTAATATTCTACAATGTAGAAAAATAGTAAAAATAAAGAAAAAAACTTGGAATGAATAGGTGTGTCCAAACTTTTTTTTTTATGTTAGTGAGTATTTGTGATTTATTAGGTTTAACCAAAGAGGAAAAGTAAGTTGAGTGTTGAAATAGGTTGCAACTTGAAATATAGGTTTCTTAATAATCAAATATAACGGTTAAATTAAGTCATGTATTTGGTTTCAACAAATGGTTTTTTTTTCAATTGAGAAAACCTGACTCATTTACTTCTAACCAGTTGATGCAACTTTTTTAGGTTGATCAAAAGTCATTTTTTACAGTGTAGTTTAAAAAAATGCAGGTACTTACTTTGATCTGATCAAATGCATACATCCACACTGTACATTTGGCTTCAGTGTCCAGGGTACAGGGGTGGTCCTTCAGGAGGCGTAATATGTTATCCTAAAGTGCCAAATGTAAAGGGATTTTACACTCAAAATACAACCTAGTGTAATTTCCCAACTACCTTGGCTGTAGTCCATTCCCCAAGACAGTTTTCAATATATATATTGTTTACGTAGGCATTTGTTACGTTAAAATACAAATGTTTCTAGTGATAGAAAAATAACATACCTTATAACATTCTATTTTGCTCAATATCATGTCACTTTCAATCCAATATGTGTCATCCTCTCCTGAGATATCCCAGACCAGCTCTCTCAGTTCTGAGTTTAAGTCTTGTACCTGAGTTTGGATAGAGGTGATAATGCCAAGTAGACATTATGCATTGCATTGCATGACCTGAAATATAACATTGCATGGTTTTTCATTAAATGATTGTTGCAGAAATGTGTATGAAATGCACTGTATTGTACAAACCAGCTTAGACTGAAAGAGAGAACAAATTTTGTTGATATGGAAAGTGTCAACTGTAATTCTTCTGCGTCTCTTGCTGTTCGCCTACATGCAAGAGAGAATATTGATATACAGTGCAGTGAACATTTAAAATGATTTGTGGCCATGAGCAATATTTGAAATGATCAAGTAATACCCACATCATAAAGCCTTTGCAGAACCCCAAAAGTCTTCTTTAATGATTTTCCATGATCACATCGTTTGACTGCCATCTGCTGAAGGTACTCTGCTGACGCGGAGTGGAATGCTTTCACCACGGTTCGGAAGAAGGAATCTGACAGTGTCGACCATAGGCCCTCTGTTGGAATTAGCCTGGAGTTTAGTTTATACAAGAGCACACAGATGACCTCATGTATCTAAAAAAAAGAGAATAGAATAATAGAAGAGAAGAAAATAGAAGAGAATATATGTATTGATGTATTGATGGATGGTGACTTTACCAAGGACCTGGAGCTTGTCTGGGTTCAGTCTGAGGATGGCAGCAGCGAAGGCCTCAGTAATGTCTATGCCACGTTGTTGTTTTCGGAGAACCCTCAGGAGCTCAGGGATGATGAGGTACACCCTCAGACCCTCCACCCCAATGGGATCCTTACTCAGGGAGGGAAGGAGTATGCGCTGGACAACATCTTCAACCTAGAACCATGACAGGAGTGCTTGTGGGTCACAACTAAATGACTTAAGTGGTCAAATTGAATATCAAGGACAACAAACAGAAGTATAGAAAATAAGTATCTGATCATAAAGATAATAAATGAAATGATACCTCAGCCAGAACTTTGTCCTTTTCTGCAAGCCTTTGAAAAGCCATTCGGGCGAGTGACAAGTCCAGGCCAGAGTGCTTCAGTGAGGTTTGGTAGTGTTTATCATGACTAGAGTAACAAGACCAAGAAATACTATTAAATATGCAACAAAAAAACAATAAAAGTATTCAATAATGTGATAAAACATTCATGGATAGGCAGTGAGATCTTACCGTTTGTCCAGGAAGCTCCCATTTAAACATGATGCAGAAGAGAACGTTTTTGTGATTTCCCTGAAAATAAAAGTGAAGAATCTTATAGTTCAGTGTATGTAAGTTCCTGAAACCTTCAACTTTTCAGTAGTTGTTTTGTGTCACTGAGTCATGTATGTTTGTGTTGCCTTGTCCAATTATCAACCATCATGAGTTGTTTATTTGTATTGATCCTGGGGACGAGGTTAATTTGTATCATACACTATATATACAAAAGTATGTGGACACCCCTTCAAATTAGTGGATTTTGCTATTTCAGCCACACTGGTTACTGACAGGTGTATAAAATCGAGCACACAGCCATGTAATCTCCATAGACAAACAGGCAGTAGAATCGCCTGACTGAAGAGCTCAGTGACTTTCAACGTTTCACTGTCAGAGGATGCCACCTTTCCAACAAGTCAGTTCGTCAAATTTCTGCCCTGCTAGAGCTTCCACGGTCAACTGTAAACGCTGTTATTGTGAAGTGGAAACGTCTAGGCGCAACAACGGCTCAGCCGCGAAGTGGTAGGCCACGCAAGCTCACAGAATGGGACCGCTGAGTGCTGAAGTGCGTAAAAAAATATATATGTTCTCGGTTGCAACACTCACTACCGAGTTCCAAACTGCCTCTGGAAGCAACCTCAGCACAAGAACTGTTCGTCGGGAGCATCATCAAATGGGTTTCCATGGCCGAGCAGTCGCATAGCATGTGCAATGCCAAGCATCGGCTGGAGTGGTGTAAAGCTCGCCACCAATGGACTCTGGAGCAGTGGAAACACGCTTTCTGGAGTGATGAATCACACCTCACCATCTGGCAGTCCGACGGACTAGTCTGGTTTTGGCGGATGCCAGGAGAACACTACCTGCCCGAATGCATAGTGCCAACTGTGGTTCGGACTAGGCCCCTTAGTTCCAGTAAAGGGAAATCTTAATGCTACAGCAATTCTAGACGACTTTGTGCTTCCAACTTTGTGGAAAGCCCTTTCCTGTTTCAGCATGGCAATGCCCCCATGCACAAAGCGAGGTCCATACAGAAATGGTGTCGAGATCAGTGTATAAGAACTTGTCTGGCCTGCATAGAGCCCTAACCTCAACCCCATCGAACAACTTTGGGATGAATTGGAACGCCGACTGCGAGCCAGGCCTAATCGCCTAACATCAGAAACCGAACTCACTAATGCTCTTGCGGCTGAAGGAAGCAAGTCCCCGAAGCAATGTTCCAACATCTAGTGGAAATCCTTCCCAGAAAAATGGAGGCTGTTATAGCAGTAAAGGGGGTACAAACTCCATATTAATGCCCATGATTTTGAAATAAGATGTTCGACCAGCAGGTGTCCACATACTTTTTGTAATGTCGGGTACTTACTTCTGTATTTTCTTCCATGATTTTGAGTCGCATTGCAAGATCCATCTGTCAATGACGTCATTGTCTAATGTTTGAATCATTTTTTCAACACGGGAGTCATTCATCCCTTTTCCTGATTCCTGTAATAACAATTTGACATAGTGTATAAAAACAATCTTCAATACTAAGGACTCACTCAGAACAAACTGTCTGTAAATGCAATACCTTAGCGGAACTGCACAAGGCAAAAGAATGGTTTCCTCCAGCAAAGGTTTGTTCAATTTGCTGGTCATCAATGTGGTCTGAAAGTTACCCAAAACAGTTAGGATGTTATAAACCTGTTATTTTATCATTTCATAGAGACCAACATTTCAGCCTAAGTACTGTATTGCATTTTAATTAGGTCACGTTATGCAGAGGAAAATAAATGATTTAACTACCCTGTGGTAGCTGTACTGGCAGAGGCACAGACTGGTCCATCTTGACTCCATTTCCCAGCTGCCCTTGCTCTCCACGCCCAAATGAGTAGATCTTTTTGAAGGAGCCCACAAACGCCAATGTGTGGTTTCTAATTTGACAAACAGGATTGTAGGTCAAGGAAAAATCACAAATCAATTGTGATCCCTAAGAATGGATATATCTAATAATATTCCCCAGTGACACTCCAAGCTACATCCATTGATCTTTGTGTGACTATGTATGATTTTACAGAGATTCACATGACTTATATCAATCTAGTAACTACATACCTTCCACAGGCTATCTGGGTCACCTTTGCCCCCCAGAGTTCGGCCACCAGTCGAGGTCGTAGTTCATTTCTGAGAGAGTTGTGTCCAAGCTGTCCATATCGACCCGAGCCAAATGTGAACACGAAACCTCCCTAGAACAAAACCCATTCACACATTTATCATGAGGATGTGTTCTGCTCCTGTTGTTGATATGAATGTTTCTACTGTATGTGATGCTAACCAGCAAGACATCATTGGTCCAAACATTCTTTAGA
The DNA here is from genome assembly GCF_013265735.2 of Oncorhynchus mykiss. Taxonomy (NCBI): domain Eukaryota; kingdom Metazoa; phylum Chordata; class Actinopteri; order Salmoniformes; family Salmonidae; genus Oncorhynchus; species Oncorhynchus mykiss. Next base: position 69,253,595 of record NC_048574.1, read on the forward strand.
CCTTAATGGTACTGGGAGAATAAACATACTATCAGTTGGATATATTGTTGTGTAAAAAACGTCAGAACCTTTGTCAGAACAGCAGTATGCTCCCCTCCACAGGAAACAGCAACGGTCTTCTTTAGATTCAGGCAATCAACAGGAGCTGGAGCAGCTCTGTCTGTAGAAAATAGATTTCACCCATTTTTTTTTCTTCCTTGCTCGTTTTTTTTTTTTTTTTGACTAAATAATGATAATGATTTCATACTGTCTGCTTCAAACATATCAAACATACTCCTTTTCTTTAAAACATACCAACTATTAAGGAAAGAGATATTATTTAATAATATTTGTGTATACAGTACCTATTGTGTCCCTCAGTCCCAGCTGCCCGGCGCTGTTCTTGCCCCAGCCGAACACAGCTCCAGAGAGGGACAGGGCGAAGCTGTGGTCTCCCCCAGCGGTGATCTGAGCCAGGGGGATCCCTGACAGAGACTTGACAGGCTGGGGAGACAAGGTGCTGGGCTCTCCCTCCCCCAAACCCAGCTGTCCGCTGGAGTTCTGGCCCCACGTGAACACTTTACCATCTAATGGAAGGTAAAATAATATTTGTACATAGGAAATCTCACAGGACACGTGCTGCATTGTTAGAGTATGTGATAAATGTAGTTTTATTTTAAATGTCTATTGTGAACCTTCTCAAACTGATTTAGTTTTTTAGCACCCTTTATTTCTGCACTATGAACTTGAAGGCATGTCCCAAAAAAACATCTTGATTTTATCATTAAAACCTCCATTTATTTTTTTATTGTTTTGACAGTGTGTGGGTCTCCATCTCTTCCAGTATCTGTGTACATGGAACAGAGACTATTTGGTATAAAGGACATTCAAAGAGCACAGACAGCCTCCTATCATATCCCTTCTCAAACTGAGTGATTTAGAATGTGATTGTTTACCTTGGGTTAGTGCAATTGAATGCTGGTCTCCACATGCAACTTGAATTACCTGATTCAAGTTACCCACTGGTCTGATAAAACACAAGAGAAACAGACAGACCAAAAGTGACTATTTCAATATGTTCAGTTGATAAAATTGACAGATGCATCAAAACATTGTGTGAGTAGGCCGAAATAGAGATGTGTCATTCTGTCCTACCTGGGATCATTGGAGGCGGAGGTAAGACAAAAAACTCTGCCCTCCTTAGACAGTAAAACAACATGGGCATCTCCGCAACTCAGAGCCAGAATCTTCTCCCTGCACTCCACACCCTCTATACAAATCAAATAGAAATAAAATATTTTTAAAAGGTCCAATGCAGCCATTTTTATCTCAATATCAAATAATTTCTCGGTAAAAATTAAGTACCTTACTCAATGTTTTCAATAAAAAAAAACGTTTAAAAAAATTCCTAGCAAAGAGCAATTTTTCAAACAAGAATTTGTCCAGGACTGTTTGGGAGTGGTCTGAGTGGGGATGGGAACAAAAGGTTATTCCTATGGGTCCAGCTGATGAACCCCTTTGGAACCCTTTTTTCTATGTATGGTGTTGCGGGAAAACTTATAGGAAAGGTACTTACTCAGTTTCCATGTGACCCTTTTCCCATCTTTATACTCGTGCATCCTGCAAGCGAATGACACTTTCCCATTACTTCTGATAAACGCGACCACTTTATTACCCGCGGACAGACGCGCAATTGAAGATTTCGTGAGGATGACATTTAGGCAATTATCCGTGTTCGCCTTTACCAAACCATTCGACTTTACTAAACCGAAGCCATCACGGCTGTTCTCTCTCCACGAAAACATTGTCAATGTGTTATTATTGTCGCCTTCTAAACGTATCAATAATCAGCTAATCTTGATGGTCAGGGCAGTCTTTCTGTGCCCTGTGAGTCAGTGCGTTCTGAAGGGGAAAAGGGATGAACGCGACCATATGCAATAACAGCAAGGAACGAAAACGAAACTTGAGTTTACGTTTTTCTACAAACAGAAACTTATGCCACAATGGGAATGGCCTGAGCAAACGAGACAGGCGCCAGGTAAAGTATTTTAATCAAACAAACACCCCAGCTAGCACATTTGGATCCTTGGAAGTTGTGGGGACATGCGTTTTTTTGTTTCCCATTGGTTCTGGAGATGAAGCCATACGTTTCCTGACGGTTAAAACTGAACATATTTTGAACATTCTGAGAATGTAAAAATGTTGCCTGTTCTGGGGACTTACATTTCTAGGTTGCAGGGAGGTTATTCTATGGTTCCCTGGAAGTTTTCCTGGGGGGTTTTATTACCTGAGAACAAGTTATTTGAGGGTAATTAAACAATGTCCTGAGACTGTTTCAATAACACTGCTAGTTTAGGTTAACTGTTTTGAACTCCAAGCACAATTCATTTGCTTAGGCATTAATCATGCAAACCCATGGAGCTAGCATGCCATGTTTTTTTAACTCATAGAAAGCTGTTCATTTTAGTCTATTCAAACAGACAATTTCAAAGGAAACAAGCACTCATTAAGATCAGGTGTGGCCATTAAGTGGTTGCAGCCAACACACCCAAACACACTTAAGATAGAGGATAGAGAATTTTGTTGATGCTCGGAAAGGAATATGTTTTTAAATAACATTCAAGGGATGTTGAAAGAATGTTATGTTTTCATGTCAGTTTTTTTAATGTTCTGAGAACATTACTTTAAATAGAACATGAGAAAACCTGCAGAAAACGTTATGCTGAAGTCCTGTTCTTCCCATGGAAGAACATTGTTCTCTGAACAATTTGAGAACATTCATTTAAATAGAACCCTGAGGAAACGTTATGGGAAGGTTGTATGCAAAATAACCATAGGACAACCACGCTCTCACCAAGCTCTAAGAAACATATGGTTCTCAGAACGTTATGTACGTTGGTGGAGAAACCACACCACTGCTCTGCATCGAAGTGCTGACAGCAGTTCCCATTGATAAAAGAAAACTGAGGTGAACTAATCATCTCTATTTATTAGATACAGACAGAATTATTCTGTCAACAAAACACAAGATACAGACATATATGTCAAAAGATGATGCAGACGTGTCCAGAAAAAAAGGATGTTCACATGTAGGATTACATCAAATGCCTGTCATTTTTATATATCACACCCAGAGTTAGTAGACATTAAGTCAAGGAATGTTTTTTCAATAATAGGGCAGGCTACATATCCTGAATTTGCAATATTCACATTTCCAATAGAAAAAGGCTATATTTAAAAAGTTTAAAAATAGTGGAAAATCTGAACCTACAAGGCGGCTAGAACCAAAATCCTATGCTAAACATAAGAGATATATTGACATGTAAGAAACACATTGAATGAAATGATGAACACAGCAGTAGCCTATATATAGTGTCCATTACTCCTTCCAGAAGCCTCTGTTGTGGGCACATGCCTCTTTGAGCCTGGCCAGCAGCATCTCCTTGGAGGGGTAGATGGGCAGCAGCAGTAGGAAGTGGCAGGTAAGGGATTCTGGGAAATGTAGTTCAGTAGAGTTCTGCAGGACTGCCACCTTCATCTGGATCTTGTCCATGCCCAGGATAGGAGCGCGACCACAGCCCGTCAGGAACACTGAGAAGGAGGGGAGGGAGAGTGAAAGGTAGACAGAATGGGAAAAAATATAGTGGATGTCATTGTGTGGTAGGTAGCCTAGTGATTAAGAGCATTGGGCCAGCAACCAAAAGGTCCCTGGTTAAAAACCTTGAGCAAAGAAGGTGAAAATATGTTGTTGTGCTTTTGAGCAAGGCACTTAACCCTAATTGCTCCAGTAAGTTACTCTGGGTAAGTGTCTGCTAATTACTCAAATGTGTTCAGACAAAAATGATGTGTAAATGCTCTTGTAGAACAGGAAGTTCAAATATGCAGACAAAACCCTAAACCAGCATTATGAAAGACTGTATGGTTCCTCCAGTTTTACTCAACCAAGAGCAATTTAGTGCCATACTTACGGAGGAAAGCTTTCTTTTGGTCAGCTGTCAGTTCCTCAAAAGCCTCCCAGAATGTGATGATGTTGGGATGTCTGGCATGATACTCTCCATCATACACAGTGTTCTGGATATACAAACCAAACAAATGGCAGCAATAATTAAACAATATTAAACTTGCACACCATTTAAACGATTCACCACTCAAAGTCACACAGTATGTCACAAAGCACCATGTGCATTTAGACAATGTATAGCATATTATCTCCTAGTCCCAGTCCTAACTTGAGATACGCACCCATAACTTGACATTAAAGCAAATCCCCCATTGATATAAATGCATCAACACTGACTGATTTATGCCCTAATTTCTCAAGTCAGCACCCAGCCCCACACTGAGTAATGAATGATGGTTGTATATAGAGACCTGTTTGAGCGTGTCCCAGTCGTAGTCCTCTTTCCCCACCATGACTCCCCTGAGCTCCTCAGGCTGGAACAACTCCACCACGTCCCTGTCACACACCTTGAAGAAGCCTCTCCTGAACTCTTCAAACACCTTCTCCGCTGATTGGTTGAAGGCAAGGTTCACATAGGCATCAACAAACTGCTTCCTGTCAAAATAATGAATTGTATTTTAATATTTTTTTAAACAGAAAACAGAACAAGCAGAAAGCCTGCTTGTTGTAACTTCCTAAATGTCAACCTTGTATTATGCATTACAGACAATAGACTGTAATGTGAGCCAGGTTGCTAGAGCAGGAAAATAATCCTGCAGCAACAAGAAATGTGAATTATTGTGGATTATAATTAACCAACATTTTTGTAGGAGTTGATACATTTTTCGTACGGGAAAATCAAATCTGAAGCCTTTTTAAACATAAAATATATACTACACTTTTAAAATGTCCTGCATTGCAGGAAAGTTCTCCTGCAACAGAGTGATGAAATTCAGATCTTGGTGTAGCCATACCTGTTAAAACTTGTGACTGGTTTTCCTGTTTCTTTGGGATCCAGCTCCACCTTCTGGTCATCCCAGATCACCTGATGAAAATAAACAGTTTTACCACTATGCACATACTGTATCTATTGGTATTTCATTGCTCAACAATCAGTTTCAATATTATACATACGGTGAAGGTCATGTCCAGGTTTTCTTCAACATCATCATCAGTGTAGTCCTCCAAGAGGTACCGCAAACTCCTTCAATTACAGCAAAAATAAATTAATGTTGAAACATTTTAATCCGTTTCTAAGGGACACTAATTCAATGCTAAAATGTACATTCTAAAATACAAACGTACCCTCCAACAACAGGGTCAAACTCTCTCATGTCCTCCAGTGAGGGCTTGACCCCCACCATCTTCTTGAACAGGGCCAGAGGGAAGGGCAGGTGTACAATGTTGTGGTTGTACAGGGCCATGCCACACAAGACACCAAACAGGAAGTAGCTCTTCTCCTCCACTCTGGGCTGGTAGTAAGGGTAGGTGGTACATGAGCCAAGGCACAGATCAAGAATAAACAAGAACAGGCACCATTCTTCTTCAAATAACTTGTATCTCCTTTGTTGTATTATGTTGTCTGTATACTGCAATTTAGCTTTTAGCTGTGAATGTGTACAACTATAAAACCTTGGAACATCAAGAAGAGAGTAGGGAGTGATGGTGATTATACTTGTAAACAATACTGTATTGATTAATACAGTGTAGATAGTGGCACTGCTGTAGTGGTTGAATCTCTTTTTGTTGCTATTAACTGACTAAATGTATTTAGATTGTTTTTAGAATAATCTAACTGTTCTTACTCAACTATTTTAATTTGCTTGAGAGTGCAGTTATTTATTATACAGTAATGAAATCGCAATTCCCTAATTCTAGTTCTTACCTTGGCAGGGAACCAGACCAGTGTCTTGGTGTCGTTGTACATGAACATCTCAGACTCTGGTGCCAACAGCTCTTCAAACACATGGAGGAAGAAGTCCCTTTTGTTGACGAGCGACAGCTTAATGTCCTCCACAAACTGCACCTGAGGGATACAGTAAGATAGGCCACATTTAGGTTGAGTTCTAGACTCTACCACTGGGCACAGACGTCAATTCAATGTCTATTCCACGTTTGTTTCACTGGAACCAACGTTGATTCAACCAGTGTGTGTCCAGTGGGTAGTGACAGTCTAACATTAAAATGTTAAATCGAGTAGCTGAGATTTGGTTTGATTTGGCCAAGATTAGTTGAGTTGTAACATTCGGTCTCAGGGATAATTATTTGAATGTTACTTTATTGTCCCTTTTGAACTGACAAAAGATAATTTTACCACAAGTTCTCTCTGGAAGTAGTCATGATCTGCAGCACCCAGTTGTCTGAAGGTGTCTTTGATGAGTGACGGGCGCCTTAAGGTCAACTGGAAGACTGGAGCAGGGGGAGATTCTGGGTTGTCTCGGAACGTTCCAGAAGGACACATCACTGTCAGCCGGTGGGCGAGTTTGTGAACCTCCTGCAATATAGAAACATAATTTTAAGTATATAGAACTATATACCAGCTTGGGGAAACACTATGTAAGGTATACATAAATATGGGTCAATCTAATCTTATAATGAAGCCATATTAATTTTAAGTGGAATAATAGTTTACCTTTGAAAAATGTGCATGAATGTTGAAAACAGCCATCTTGCATATCAGATTCAACACAAATGGGAAACGGCAAAAGATGACAGGCATCTCCTCCATATCCTAGAAATGACACACACAAAAACACAAGTAATATCTCAACAATTTATTATGGGTATCATTTCTTTCATATGCTCTGAAGTGTACGCTGATGCCCAGTGGGGAGCCACCATATGACTTTCCCCCCTCATCTTTTAAGAAAAAACTTAGAGGGCCAATTCATAATTGTTCTAATTTAGAGATAGTTATTATGTTATTTTATTACCTCCCTTGTTGACCAAAAACGCCAAAGCTTCACGTCCTCCATAGGAATGACGTTACCAATGATCTCTTCCACATAAAAGGTACTGGCTGGAACTTTCTGGATTCTTCCAGCCCTTTTGTTTGCCTTTGACATAACATAATGATACATTTCTACATTCCATCACAAATGTCTTGTCTGCAATAATTCTGAATTATTTACGATAAAGGACTGAACGGTTAATGAGTTATGTTGGAGGATGTTCAACTAATGACAGAAATATAGAAAAGGATCAAATGCATAAAAATGATTGACAAGCAAGGTGCATGGACACTGACTTTGTGGAGCTGCTTGAGGAGTTGTAGCAAGAGTTTGACTCCAGGGTTGTGGGTAACCAGAAGACCATTCCTCAGCAGGAATGACAGGGCATTCTTCCACATCAGAATGTGCTTAGTCATGATGGAAGGCTCCAGTGACGACCACCAGTCTTCTAGAATACAGTAGAAAATGAAGTGCATTATATGACCTTATTGTAAATTACAATAATGTTTGCATTTCATGATATTGCCAAAAAAGGATTATCTCTCAGTGTATACACTGGCTATGTAGTGTCAGCCATGGTTCAATTACAATAATATTCTAGTCATTTTTAACTGATGCCAAATGTGATTATTAGCCGATGATTGGAAAAGGTCAGGGGTTATTTACTTAAAGTTTTCATAGCCGTTTCGTTCAGATGGTTGCTGATAAATACTGCTAATGTCATGACCATGTTCATGACGTTGTGGTCCTCATGGAGAAGAGAGATTGTGGGTAGTATCAGAAAGATCTCTGGTGACTTGATGATAGCTGCTGAAATGCAAAGATTTTCCACCAGTGGCACAATGTTTACCTATTTGGAAAAATAACAGAGAAATTATTAGAGTAACATTTAGTTCTGTTCTAAATATATATTCATTTAACATATGGGTTTAAAGAGTAAGTTGATCTTAACTGATTTCCTAATCCAAGGTATGTTCAGTAGCTGGTCGAAAACCTTGCTAGCAGCCTCTAGGTCCACTGTCAAAGCTCCGGCTGCTTGTGGAATCTCACTGGTCATAAGAAACAGAGGGCATAGCATTAGCAAGAACACAACATAGTCCTAACTGTACACATACCGTTTTCAATTCAAACTATCCAAACCTTCCATTTTAAAATTACTTACCTGGCTTTGGTGAAACTGGCCACCAGACTTGAACTTGTAGAGAACATCAAGGATATTTCTCTGTTGGAACAAATGTGGACATATTTGATGTTTCAGTACAATTATACTATAAGAAATATACTGTAAAATAAATGTTTGTTTATGTCATTTTTAGTTAGCTATAAAAATAAAAAAAACTAACAAAGAACCTTTGTCTATGGTAGATTGTATGTTTTAATATTCCACGTAAATAAATATTATAATAAATTAACCTTTGCGCCTCTGCATTTCCTTGCTCCATCGACAGCCATTTTTGCAGCTTGGCTTTATCTAACCTCCCGATTGGCTGTTCTCTTTCAGAACTCTACAAAGGAAGATAAAGCAATATAAGAAATTCAAATATCTCAAACATGAATTAGCTGCTTGAGACACTTAGAATGTTCCAGTCTCCCTTTTACTGAGGTATAAAAGGTCAGAAACATTACCTCAGCAGTGTAAATGAAGTTTGAATTCCATCCCACTGATATCTTCATGTCTGGTAAAAAAAAAAAAATGTACAGAAGAGGTTGTAGGGACATAAAATCTCGTAATGTGTTCTTACTCAGTCACACAAACACTACATAGTCAGTATGTAGCTGCATAATATAATTGAATATAATCAAATACAAAATAGAATAGAAGAGAATAGAATAGAATACACATTGTATCTGGTACCGTTGTGTATGACTGTTGCTGCCCCACCAGAAGCCCTTTCCAGCAGCACTGAGGTGGGTCGCAAGCAGCCCTCCGTAATGCCAGTCCCTAGCTGACCTTTGACCCCACTGCCAAAGGCCCAGAGTTGACCTGAGGACCCCAGCACCAGGGTGTGATGGCTGGCAGAGTTACAGTAAGACAAAAACACAGTCAGACTGAGAATGTTCAAGATTGGTTTCCTATCTGTTTATTATATGTGTATATATGTGTATATATGTGTATAAGTAGCATTATGCTATTGGTCATTACCTGCCACATGCTATCTGTGAGGCCAGTCCATCCATACCCTCTACCGGTTTGGGTAGGAGTTCGTTAGCTGATGCATTGTGCCCAAGCTGGCCTCGGCTTCCCTCTCCAAAGGTGAACACCTGTCCACCCTAAAGACCACAAAGAACCAGAACCAGTTGTTGACATGTCAAGGCCCAGAGTTGTTCCTGGTCTAGTCCAGTCAGGGCCCTAATTACTTCTTAAATAGACAGTATAATAGTATTGAAGGGTCGACCTTTACTCTGGTAGCCCTGAGGCTAGATCTGTAATAACATCCATAATCAGGACATATTCTGTATAACCTGTGAGTTTCTATTCTGTAAAAAACTGTAACTTCTCATTTAGTATGAGACTGTATTCATGCACTCAGATAACAACTTGTATGGTTCATTGTGTATTCAGACACTTGATCATTTGTTTTTCACCTCTGTTCAAGGTCATTTCATATAACTGGCTTTATTTATATGTGATGAATTGTATCTTCGAGAGGATGCTGACTTTGTGTGCAGAACTATCTCCCAGTGTGCCCACTGTTTAGGACATTAAATACTTTTTATGAACTAATGAACAGCTGTCGGATTTGTCTCCTTTCACACCAATACCTTCCTTGGGGCCTTCAGTAAAAATACAGTAATAATATGATACCTTGGTGAGAACAACAGTGTCCCTCTCCACAGTAATAGTATGATACCTTGGTGAGAACAACAGTGTGCCTCTCCACAGTAATAGTATGATACCTTGGTGAGAACAACAGTGTCCCTCTCCACAGTAATAGTATGATACCTTGGTGAGAACAGCAGAATGTGCCTCTCCACAGCTGATGAAGGAAACCCCCAAGACTCTGAGAGCAGGCACAGAACAGATGTTGAACCGGCCTGGCAGGGGGAACAAGCATCAAACAAGCATCATACAATATTCCCACTCATTATAATACATCTGTAAAACAACTTAGTGGTTATAACAAAGGAATCCAAGTTCAAATGAGAAAATGCTGGTGGATTAGCCTGATTAGCTTTTTATACAAGTAGCGTACGAAGAGAGAGAGTGTCGTAGTACCTTTCTCATCCACACGGTTGAGTCCCAGCTGCCCAGCCCTGTTCGCCCCACAGCAGTAGACCAGGCCTGGGAGGGTGAGGGCCAGAGTGTGGGTTCCTCCGGCTGCTACCTGAGTCACTGGGACCCCTATGAGGGAGCGCACCAGGGCAGGTATGGGCTGCAGAGGGACTCCCTTCCCCAGGCCCAACTGTCCATGGCTGTTCAGACCCCATGAGAACACCTGTCCTCCTGTAGAAGACAAAGAAATGACATATTACATTACAATTACATCACAACAATTCCAGAGTTACATTCTTTCCTAATAAATATCATCTCACTGTCCTTTTGATGTTCACTCTTAGAAAAAATTAGTTGTTCAGCTGTCCTCATAGGAAAAGCCTTTTTGGCTCCAGGTAGAACACTTTTGGGTCTGACATGGAACTCAAAAATGATTCTTCCTGGAACCAAAAAGGGTTCTCCAACGGGTTCTCGTATGGGGACTGCTGTATAACCCTTTTAGGTTTAAGACAGCACCTTTTTTTCTAAGTGTAGTCTAACTGATGCATGTGGTTATCATAGTTTAGATGGAATGTAGTCTGTGTGAGAGACATCAGTAGGTACAGTATGTTATACCTTTAGTCAGGGCCAAAGAATGGGAATTTCCACAAGCAACCTGTATCACTGTTATCGGCAAGGGCGAAGGTATTGGAACTGGTCTGTGAAAAAAAAGGAGACATCTAGTACATTTTGTCTTTGTTAGTGATCAGTGGAATCCAAGAGGGCTCTCATTACTTGACCTATTTCAAGATTGTATGCACTGCATAATTCAAGATCTATTTCAAGTTGAAGTGGAGGTTTCCTTGCCTTGGCCTGGGGACTTTGGAGACAGTAGTAGGTGCGATGCCCAGCTGTCCTTCACCCCCTGCCCCCCAGGAGTAGACCTGTCCTGATGCGCACACAGCTACAGAGTGGTCCTGACCACAAGCCACAGAGACCACTACCCCCAGACCCTCCACTGGGGCTGAAACGGGTAGAACACACAGTTTTATTTGGAAAGGGTTAAATACCATTACATTTGGATTCCCTGGTGCCACTGTAACAGTATAACTTTAGACCGTCCCCTCGCCCATACCCGGGCTCTGCACACATCAACAACTGACACCCACGAAACATCGTTAACCATCGCTCCACAAAAGCCGCGGCCCTTGCAGAGCAAGGGGAACTACTACTTCAAGGTCTCAGAGCAAGTGACGCCACCGATTGAAACGCTATTTAGCGTTAACTAAGCTAGCCGTTTCACATCCGTTACACCACTAGGGCAGTTTAACACCCTGATGATAAATGAGTTCACCGAGGTGTGCAATTGTTTTGATCGACTTTAATAATTTGTTCATGATGCCTGTGATGATAAATGTTCTAATGTAATGTACTTGTTATCGTATCTTGTAGTTTTAGATTTTATCTTGAGGATGACGTAAATTACATAGCAACAGTTCACCTTCGTTCTTCTGATTTGGATGGAGAAACGAAACAGAAACTGAGCCGATGTTGTAGTTTTATTGAGGGATAGTGTACCAATTTCTGAAAGTTGTGATAAAGTTCACGAGGCTAAATATAGGCTACTACACATTTTAATATAATCTGTAATTATGAACAATATTGTGAAGCATAATGATAAATAATTAAATTATTATAACGCAAGCATCATTTTAGCCGCACTTTAATCTGAAATAACCTACATAGCGATCATTGCACCTATTCTGTACATAGCCTACATAGCGAGCCTTGCACCCAAATATTCAGATATCATTAAATTATGTATTACCTGGTAGTTTTGAATCTCTGTTCCTCTGTCTGCCAAGTTGTCCCTTTGAGTTGCGCCCGCATGATAGGATCCTGCCATCTACGGTGAGAAATAAAGTGTGTTGTTCCCCACAAACAATTTCTGTGATTTTATCAGAGAATATATTCCCTGCTATAGGAACAGACACATTCTCAAAGTTTAGACCAAACTGTCCACTCGAACCGTCTCCCCAGCAGAACATGATGACTGACTGATGAATGACTAAAGTGTGGTCCACCTAGGAAGACTGTATAGGGCACTACCTGTGTACGTGTGCGCGCGCATGTGCCTGTGTGTGAGCTACTTTTAGTAAAATATCAGAAGGCATTAAATCCGATTTACAGTAGTTATCAATGATCACTGATTTTCCAGATTGTATGCACTGCATAATTGATTGGACCCCCATAATGAAAATGTAAACAGTTTGCGTTGATTGGCCCCAATTACCTTATCTGAGAAACGCTCAGCTATCTGATCGATAAAGTATAATTGGCTTTCATTAATTTCGTTTATCATTCTTTGGCCAATCAGCAGAACAGAACGAGGGGTTCGAGCCTCCGAGGGTCGTCACTAGTAACCACATTCATAAAGTCAGAATTATGTCGAAACCAATGACGTCACCAAACCCGGGCTTTGATTTTATCTCAGCCCAGAGTCTTTTGACCTGCTGCAATGAATACTCCAAACATGAGCCCTGGCCAGCCCTGCCTTTTTAGTGTTGCCTAAAACCAGCAGTTATGTGTACGGTGGCACTTTTAGGAGGCGTAGTCAAAGTGGTTAGCCAAAGTCATTTTGGAGTCGTACCTAAAAAGTATATTTCGGCGCGCTGGCGACTGTTCCTTCTCCGAGGGAGAGAGCGCAAACAAAGATTTGTCTAACTAAACCAAGATAGACCACAGCCTGCCGTTTCCAATGGTAACAAATGACCGGATTCTTCACATTTAAAAATCCAGTGAAATATCTGTCTCATTTTTCTATCTGTGGTGCAAAGATTAGAAGGGGACCCGGTGTAAAACTTTGTTAGCTTGCTATTGCACATTTTGTTAGCCCATGATGATGTTGTTCAGAGTTATTGACCTCACAGTAAACCAGATTTAAGTAAGGTATATTTCAACATGTTGACTCAAAAGCTGCATTGACAGATATGGGGGGTGATGTGTGCCAGAATTAAGCCTAGGCACCCGTACCACTGTTTGGCTGTTGACTGCTATTGAACGTCTGACTGACATGACCAGATACCAACCTCTACATGACGCCTGCGTGTTAATGAAAGTCAGAGGGTGCATAGTTTATATTTATATTGATTCAATCTCAACCATAACTGTTAGAAATGTACAGTTTTTCCCGTGCAAGCCGACATTCCGATATAGCCACCTTGTTATCAATAATGGCCTAGAAAAGATTACGTCCAATCTATAGGTAATCTGTCTTTCCCTCAACACCTGTTATCTTATCTCGCTGTATACAGATCTAAATGTTGTTAGCCAATCACAGACGGTGTTTTTTTATTTATTTTTTTTATTTTTTTTATTTCCCCTTTATTTAACCAGGTAGGCTAGTTGAGAACAAGTTCTCATTTGCAACTGTGACCTGGCCAAAATAATGCAAAGCAGTTTGACACATACAACAACACAGAGGTACACATGGAATAAACAAACAATCAATAATACAGTAGAAAAATCTACATACAGGATGTGCAAATGAGGTAGGATAAGAGAGGTAAAGCAAAAAAGAGGCTATGGTGACAAATTAATTACAATATAGTAATTAAACACTGGAATGGTAGGATGTGCAGAAGATGAATGTGCAAATTGAGATACTGGTGTACAAAGGAGCAAGATAAATAAATAAATACAGTGTGGGGATGAGGTAAATTGGATGGGCTATTTACAGTTGAGCTATGTACAGGTGCAGTGATTTGTGCTTACTGCTAGTGAGGGAGGTAAGAGTCTCCAGCTTCAGAGATTTTTGCAGTTTGTTCCAGTCATTGGCAGCAGAGAACTGGAAGGAGAGGCAGCCAAAGGAAGAATTGGCTTTGGGGGTGACCAGTGAGATATACCTGCTGGAGCCCGTGCTACTGGTGGGTGCTGCTATGGTGACCAGTGAGCTGAGATAAGGTGGGGCTTTACCTAGCAGAGACTTGTAGATGTTACCAGTTCCCAGCATCAAACAACCAATAAGAGTTGAGTCCATGGCTTTCAATCGAATAGAGGAGTTAATAGGCTTTCCCAGAGGGTCCGTGCTATTCAGATTCCTTGGGATGTCCCTCCCTCAATCAAGTATAAATGTAAAATGGTTCAGTTTAGTGTTAGTTAAGGGTTATAGTTTAGGGTTCAGGGTAGGGACATCCCAAGGAATCCAGATAGCAGTGACTGTTCATAAAGTGAGAGACGGGCACGGTATTTGAGAGCTCGGTGGCGACACAGACATTCATTTGTTTGTTTTTCTACAAGCGGCAGAAGTGATTTTCCAGAGTGTATACCCTAGATAGTTTCCTTAGAGACAATGAAAATAATTACCAAGATGTCTTTGATCCGATTGTAAGTAGGCTATATTTAAGTTGTGATATTGTTGCCAAATATTTATTTCTACTGTGTGAATAAGGCAAATTTGGTTTATTTGAAAATAATTTATTTTTGTTGATAACGAGTTGAAAGCACATAGGCAATATTATTTACTGTGTCGAGTAGGCTAGTGTACAATAATAATGTCATTTGATGTGTTAGTATTATTTATCTAATTGATAAATTACATTGTAAATGTGGATGGGTATGCTACTTCATTCAATGATTATGGTTTTGTACAAGGTAGATACAGGAGTAGCCTATAGTCTACAATAATAATGTAATTGAATGTGTTATAGTATAACTTATTTCATTGATGAATGAAATTGTAAATGGGGATGGGTAGGCTACTTCATTCAGTGAATACTGAATGTCTTGCTATCTCTGGGAGTATGTTAATGAAGGCTTTTCAGCTGTTGAACTATGGCAATGTCAAACTCATTTCTAAGTCTTTCTTTTAGTCAAGAAGTGATGAGCCAGAGAAACCAATCAGCGTCACTGCAGCTGTTCTACCCACCACCCACACTGCTCTCCCTCCACAAGCAACCACATCCTCTTCTCCTGCTCAACTAATTTGCCACCACACTGAAAATGACTTTACACACATACCTCTGTGCCCATCTCATTGCAACATGATCCATCCAAAGCCTCAGCTGGACACCTAAAATGTGAGAAATTTAAACAAGACGGTACAGTTGTGTGTGTATGGATGGAGTTCCAAGAAAAGACATGAGAATATGGCAAATGAGATAGTGATGAGAGAGATCATACAGTATGAAAATAAAGACACTTTGGGATCTAAAATGTGCGTGGGGTGCCCTCTTGTGTCTCCTTTTTGTCCGTTTGAGGATACTACAGTCACCTCTGGTGGAGGTTCTTGGAACACTGCTATTTAGTCTGAGCAGAGGTTGACGAAAACCTTCAAAGGTGGTGCTATGTTGCATGTTATCATGATCCTTTTAGGTTGTAGATAGCACCTTTTTTTCTGAGTGTAGGCCAATATTGCAGTGGTGGTTTGTGGTTTTCTGTAAAAATGAATGCAACAGGCCCTGTGCTTCTCTGGAGGATCTAACAAGATAGTGAATCATTGCATCAATGACAGTACGACGATAATGAACATGTCTAACTTGCACTGTTATGCAATTATTAAGAGACTAGATACAAATAGCTAATCCTGGCGACCACTGTTCTAGCATTAATTAATTGAGGCAAGCAGGTCAGAGATGCCAAGGTGGTACCCAACAATATGCTACAGTACTGTAAGTGTATAGTGTAAATAACAACTACCAATAAACCTTCTAAATTATAAACATTTAGTCAATCAAATAATTACTCTGTGAAATGAGGATTGCATTTACTCTATTTAACTAATATGATGAAATAATTGACACTCAAACAATTAGTGTACATGAAACATTATACATTACAGAATAACAGAGTATTTGACTATCACCAAATAGGCTAAAACAACATGGTAACGTGTCTTCAGTTCAGAATAGTCTCTATGAGAAAACACAATGTGTGTCTGATACACGGTAGCAAGTTCTCAAAGTATGAACACTGTCCTTTTAACCAAATTCAAGCAGAAACTCACGCCCAACCCGAATCAACATTTCTTTGCTAGTTAAAACAAGACAGGAAAACACAGCCAGATTCAAATCTAATCAACTCAATGTAAATGAGAGGGGCGCATCCTTGTGTTGCTCCCTTTTTGAACTATCCGCTGCCCGACCAACAAAATAACACTCCCTGTAACAATAAATCCACAGCACTTACAGCACAAAGAAAATATATACCAATTCGTAGCTCTGTGAATTCTTGAAAAATTCAAACATGACAATTTCATTCACACAGTAACATTCATTTTGCTGATTCACCTTTTCATCTGTCTTCACACCTCTCCTGCCATCAGTGACCCAAGGACTTCAATGAGAACGTCTCTTCTTAAAGATCGCCACACTCTTATCTACTGGGTGAAATACTGTGCCATCACAGCAGCAAGATTTGTGACCTGTTGCCACAAGAAAAGGTCAACCAGTGAAGAACAAACACCAATGTAAATACAACCTATATTTCTGTTTATTTATTTTCCCTTTTGTACTTGTACAAAACACTGTACATAGACATAATATGACATTTGAAATGTCTTTATTCTTCTGGAACTTTTGTGAGTGTAATGTTTACTGTTAACTTTTGATTGTTTATTTCACTTGTGTTAATTATCTACTTCACTTGCATTGGCAATGTAAACATATGTTTCCCATGACAATAAAGCCCCTTAAATTGAATGAAAGGTATGTTTGAACCTTGTAAAAGGCCACAGATGGTCTTCCATCCAGACAATGCAATACATCGTGATTGAGTCATCATGCTGGGCCTCACACACCAGCCAGTCACCAGTCGCGAGTACATCGCCTTCTCTCATTCTTCCACTGCAGTCGTCATTCATGGAAAACAAATAAAAAATCAAAGGGCCTTATGCAGAGCATCAAAACCTTTTGTTGTGGTTGTTTTTACTGATGCCTGTTTATTCATAAAAAGCAGAAGATAGTAAATATCATTAATCACAATGGTTAACTTATGCAAATTAAATAGGAAAACATTTCAAGCTTATCAATAGGATTACATTTAGCTGAATTGGGTACACATATGGCTCAGGGGAAAATGATTACATTTAGCTGAATTGGGTACACATATGGCTCAGGGGACAATGATTACATTTAGCTGAATTGGGTACACATATGGCTCAGGGGAAAATGTAAGAAAGGAAAACACAACCAGATTCTAATCTAATCAACTATATTTAAATGATAGGAGCGCACCCGTGTGTTGCTTCCTCTGAACTTTCCACAGTTTCCCTGTAACTATAAATCCAAAGCATCTGCAGTACAATGAAATATATCCACATTCATAGCTCTTTACGAACTCTTGAACAATCCAAACATGACAATTTCATTCACACAGTAACATTCATTTTGTTGATTTACGTTTTCATCCGTCTTCACACTTCTCCTGGCATCAGTGGCCTTCCATGGGGTCACTAACCTGTACCTCCACTCGGTACCGGTACCTCCTCTATATAGCCTCGTTATTGTTATTTTTATTGTGTTACTTTTTATTTGACTATTTTTACTTTAGTTTATTTAGTAAATATTTTCTTAACTGTTTCTTGAACTGCATTGTTGGTTAAGGGCTTTGTAAGTAAGCATTTTACAGAAAGATCTACTTGTTGGATTTGGAGCATGTGACAAATACAATTTGATTTGACATAATCTGACATTTTAATATCTTCCATTGTCAATAGATATCCCTTTCCTACCCCCTCCTCCAGGTTTGGATGAACGAACCAACCACACCCTCAAGACTGCCATGGGCAAGTCCCTTGACGGGTTCCGGGAATGGTGGGAGGACAACCTGAAGGTCATTCTCTTTGCACACAACAACAGTGTCCAGGCCTCCAGAGGACTCACCCTATAGCCTGCTGTAAAGACTGGAGCTGCTGCTGTACGGACTGGAGCTGCTGCTGTACGGACTGGAGCTGCTGCTGTACGGACTGGAGCTGCTGCTGTATGGACTGGAGCTGCTGCTGTATGGACTGGAGCTGCTGCTGTATGGACTGGAGCTGTATGGACTGGAGCTGCAGCTGTATGGACTGAAGCTGCAGCTGTTGACTGTGGTAAACAATGCAATTGTATATACATTGGATATACTGTAGTATTTCAAATGTGTGATAGACAAACAACACTAAGATCAATTGCTATTTTTGTATAACATATTTTCAGATCACTGAAACTCCAAGGAAGTTGTCGAACCAGATCAGAAGGCCTTGGAGGACCACCTCCAGGCACGGACTGAGAAGGATGTGGAGGTTTTTGACCAGGTAAAAATGTATTGTCCGCTGTTCATTTATTTTCTGTCCCTCCAAGAGATATGTAAGTGTATTTGGAATAATATGAAATATACATTTCATTTATTTATATTATCAATCAAGGTGACATTGAACATTGACAAGGCACAGGAGTAACAGAAGGAGAGCTACTGAAGGATAATCAAGGATGGGACCAAGAGCTTCTACATCCGGGTGAATGACTTGGTTTGGAAGAAGGACGAAAGGAAGGCGAGACCTGGAAAACCTTGCTGCTCTTTCTCTCCTAGCTGGGTTCACCATCCGTTAAGCTGAATATAAAAATCTCAGATGATAACTATTTGCATTTGCCTCCTCATAGTGGGCTGCGTCACCATGCTGTCTGCAGTACCAACACTGGCCCGGAGGTTTTTCCAAATAGTCAATCTTAAGGCTAACCACTGGGACACAGTAAGTAACCTCCGCTGCCAGGTAGGTACTGTTAAGGTGTATGACTCCAGTGGTTATGACACCACCCCAGAGTTTCTCTGACAACTCACCACTCTCATCTTTTCCAGGGACCATCCCTTACCTCCCTCATCAACCCCACTGACATAACAAATTACAGACGGGTATCCTTTCTTTCTGTCTGCAGTTAACAATATTGGATGTCTAATCAAACATTTAAATTAAACTATTAATTAACTGTATTTTTGCATATCTGATCAGCCTGTAACCTGTGTGTTTGCTTGTTTATGTCTCTTACCCTGTTCCCTGTTCTCTGGGACCTAGGGGCTCTGCCCAACACCCAGACATGGATCCACCTGATGTCGTCAATTACCAACCACCCTCCAACTTTTCATCACATCATCTACAGCTACTGTTATTGTCATGTTGTCATTATCTGCTAAGAAATGTTCTTGCTCTGTCATACTGGGCACATAGTGTTTTTAGTTCATCTGTGTATCTCACATTAACATTGCAAACACTAATTGCTCCGGTAAGTCACTCTGGATAAGGCAATCTGCTAAATTACTAAAATGTGTAAATGTAATAATCAAACGTATTTGCATATGAGTGAAGTAGAAATTAGCTGGCTGTGATCTAAGGTAAGTAACATTCATGTGTGGGGAGGACATCGAAATTATATATTTTTTGTTTTACCCCGATGCCTGTTTATTCATAAAAAAGCAGATGATAGTAAATATCATTAATCGCAATGGTTCGTCTATGCAAATTAATAGGAAAACATTCCAAGCAAATTAATAGGACTACATTTAGCCTAATTGGGAACAAATATAACGCGGGGGAAAGTCAAACGATCCTAGTCAATCTATTGTTGTGTTTATCTGTTAGGTGTATGGATAGACCCACACCGATTTTAAGATTTTGGTATTTTTCTGTAAGTATAGCCTACCACTAATATTCTACATTGCGGAGCATTTAATAAAACAACCATATTGTCCTGTGATAGTGACACTTGCTTTCATTTAAAAGTGAATGTTTTCATAAGCCTCTAGGTCTACCAAGAAATGATGTTGAGGCTGTTCAAGACCTTCGATAGTCTACTAGCCTATGTGGAAATAATCGTGGAGTTATACCCTAGATCACTTTACATATTCTGGACGGTTGTTTTTCTCAGGCTAATTAAACAAGGGGTAGCATATGCTTTTTACCTGTATCTATAACAAGGGTTAGGCCTGTATCCTCACATAACCCCTCAATTCGAGCCCTGCTTTTAACCATAAGACATCTGCACAGAAATGTATAGCCTAAGGATTGCATGGTGTCATTGATTGTGTTTATTAAACCGTTAAACTCAGGTCAGAGAAAGATGCCTGAATTGGAATTCCGAGTTGGATGACCGTTCAAAACTATTTTTCCCAGTCTGAGCTCGTTTTTTTCAGAATTCCCAGTTGTCTTGAATGCACTGAAGTCGGAAGAGGTGATATGCCTATTTTAGCTAAATCGACAAATTAAATTGATTAGATTACTCTGGCAATGAAAAATGTTTTTTACAAAATCATGTAGATGTAGACGTTTGTAAGGCGTTCATGTTGAGATCTTTAATAATAAACAAGTCACTTAAACTGACGCTTAACACATGTAAACATTTTTAAGACATTCGGGGTAAGATCGTTCATAATAAACTTACAAGCAAACTGACACGTGACGTGTCAGCACCACGTTGCATGACGTGAACACAACGTATACATGACGTGAACGTGTCACGTGACGTGAACGTGCTGGCAGTTTGACACCTTAGAAAAAAGTGGTCTCCGTTGACAGTCCATTTTAATTCATGCTGGTATTTTATGGCACTAGGAAGACGTTAGGTGACTTCGTGAGAGGTATCAGTAGCTTCACGAGGCTTAATTCCGGCACTTATCACCCCCCATAGCCTACCCCATTCGCCCACCTGAAACCCTCTTCCCCAAAGCTAAAGTGTGTGTGTTTTTTTGTCTTACAGCCTGCTATGGTATTTAAGGGTCACAGTGAGGTCTGAAGTTGAAGCTCATTTACTGCATTTCGATCCATTTTTGAAGTTTTAAATTGTTTCTGAAATATTGTTGTGTAAAAAAAATGTCAGAACGGCAGTATGCGCCACTCCAGAGGAAACAACAATGGTCTTTAGATTCAGGCAATCAATAGGAGCAGGTCTGTCTGTAGAAAATAGATTTAACTGATTTCTTTTATTTTTTTAATCTTTTTGACTAAATAATGATTTGACATTAAATAATTAGATCTACTCATACTGTCTGCTTCAAACATATCAAATGTACTACTTTTCTTTAAAATAAACTATTAACGACATAGATAACCAAACACATTAACATGAAAATCTTTGTGTATACAGAATTGGACCATTTTCCTGTCCTGCTAAGCATTCAAAACGTAACAAGTACTTTGGGTGCTAGGGTAAATGTATAAAGTACATTATTTTCTTGAGGAATGTAGTGAAGTAAAAGTCAAAGTCAAAAATATAAATAGTAAAGTACCAGACACACCAGCTAGCACATTTGGTTCCTTGGCAGTTGAGGGAACATACATTTTTGCTTACCCATTTTGAGCCTGTAATTGAAATCACAAATGCTGATGCTCCAGATACTGAACTAGACTAAAGAAGGCCACTTTTATTGCCTCTTTAATTAGGACAACAGTTTTCAGCTGTGCTAACACAATTGCAAAAGGGTTTTCTAATAATCAATTAGCCTTTTAAAATGATAAAAACTTGGATTAGCTAACACAACGTACCATTAGAACACAGGAGTGATGGTTGCTGATAATGGGCCTCTATACGCCTATGTAGATATTCCATTAAAAAAATCTGCCGTTTCCAGCTACAATAGTCATTTACAACATTAACAATGTCTACACTGTATTTCTGATCAATTTGATGTTATTTTAATGGACAAAAAAATGGGACATTTCTAAGTGACCCCAAACTTTTGAAAGGTAGTGTATATATAAAAAATACATGAGCTCACTCAGTCTCAACTTACTGTTGGGAGTTAGAATAATAAAATACACAAAGTGCAACTTTAAAAATTGGTTTCACATCAGCAGTCATGCACTTAGCCCATGTCAGCAACATCTCCTAGAGATGAACGTACTTTGGTGTGAAAAGTGCAAATCAATCCCAGAACAACAGCAAAGGACCTTGTGAAGATGCTGGAGGAAACAGGTACAAAAGTATCTATATCCACAGTAAAACGAGTCCTATATTGACATAACCTGAAAGGCCACTCAGCAAGGAAGAAGCCACTGCTCCAAAACCGCCATAAAAAAAGCCAGACTGCAACTGCACATGGGGACAAAGATCGTACTTTTTGGAGAAATATCCTCTAGTCTGATGAATCAAAAATATAACTGTTTGGCCATAATGACCATCATTATGTTTGGAGGAAAAAGGGGGAGGCTTGCAAGCCGAAGAACAACATTCCAACCGTGAAGCACGGGGGTGGCAGCATCATGTTGTGGGGGTGCTTTGCTGCAGGAAGGACTGGTGCACTTCACAAAATAGATGGCATCATGAGGAAAGAAAATTATGTGGATATATTGAAGAAACATCTCAAGACATCAGTCAGGAAGTTAAAGCTTGGTCGCAAATGGGTCTTCAAAATGGACAATGACCCCAAGCATACTTCCAAAGTTGTGGCAAAATGGCTGAAGGACAACAAAGTCAAGGTATTGGAGTGGCCATCACAAAGCCCTGACCTCAATCCTATAGAAAATGTGTGGGCAGAACTGAAAAAGCATGTGAGAGCAAGGAGGCCTGACTCAGTTACACCAGCTCTGTCAGGAGGAATGGGCCAAAATTCACCCAACTTATTGCGGGAAGCTTGTGGAAGGCTACCCGAAACGTTTGACCCAAGTTAAACAATTTAAAGGCAATTCTGCCAAATACTAATTGAGTGTATGTAAACTTCTGACCCACTGGGAATGTGATGAAAGAAATAAAAGCTGAAATAAATCATTCTCTCTACAATTATTCTGACATTTCACATTCTTAAAATAAAGTGGTGATCCTAACTGACCTACGACAGGGAATTTTTACTAGGATTAAATGTCAGGAATTGTGGAAAACTGAGTTTAAATGTATTTTGCTAAGGTGTATGTAAACTTCTGACTTCAACTGTATGGTCGAATTACCGACCGGGATGGGGCCCATTGATCAAAAAATGTATCTTCTCTCTGCCCCATGTCAAACTGTGTAGGATTGCAATAAATGTGCGTTAAAACGGCAACATTTTCTGTATGCCCAATGGCAAAATGTGCAGAATTGCCACCCCTCATGATGAGTTCTGTTTTTTTGAGGCCCCCACCCCATCAAAGTTGCCCATCCCTGATTTAAATAGAACCATGAGGAAAGCTGCAGAAAACATTATGCTGAAGTATGGAAATTCCCATAGAAGAACATTGTTTCTTAACGATCTCTGAACAATTTACTTTAAATAGAACCACAAGGAAATGTTAAGGGAAGGTTGTATGCAAAACGAAGAAGAAACATATAGTTCTCAGAACGTTATGTGCTAGCTGGGAAGGTTATGCAGGTTGTTGGAGAAACCACACCACTGCTCAGCATTTGAGGGAATACTCAATTATGAAAGAAAATACTTTAAGGTGAAACTAATATCTGTATTATTTAGATACATAAATAATTATTATGTTAAAAGAACACAAGATACAGACACGATAGTCAAAATATAATGCAGTCCAGAAAAAAGGATGTTCCCATACAGAATTACATAAAAAAAGTTTTTTCATAACTCACATTCAAAATTAGTGGACTTTAAGTCAAGGATAGTTTTTTCCAATAACACGGTAAGCCTATACATAGCCTAAACATTTGCAAATTTAAAATGTTCACTTGAAAAAGCCAAGGTTTAAAAGTTGTTGTTTTTTAGTGTAAAATCTGAACCTAGAAGGCTATATCAACACAAAGAAAATCCTATGCTAAACTGAAGAGATATATTGACATGTAAGAAACACATTGAATGAAATAATTAACACAGCAGTAGCCTATATATAGTGTCCATTACTCCTTCCAGAAGCCTCTGTTGTGGGCCACCGCCTCTTTGAGCCTGGCCAGCAGCATCTCCTTGGAGGGGTAGATGGGCAGAAAGAGTAGGAAGTAGCAGGTATGGGATTCTGGGAAATGTAGTTCAGTAGAGTTCTGCAGGACTGCCACAGTAATCTGGATCTTGTCCATGCCCAGGATAGGAACGCGCTCACAGCCCGTCAGGAACACTGAGAAGGAGGGGATAGATCGTGAAAGGAAGACTGAATGGGAAGAAACATAGTGAATTTCTTTGTGTTGCAGGTAGCCTAGCCATTAAGAGTGTTGTGCCAGTAATCGAAAGGTAGCTGGTTTGAATCCCTGAACCGACTAGATGAAAAATATGTTGTGCTTTTGAGTAATTGCTCCTATAAGTCGCTCTGGATAAGAGCGTCTGCTAAATTACTAAAATGTCAAATGTGTTCAGACACATTTTTTTTGTAAAAGCTCTTGTGGAACAGGAAGTTCAAATATGCAGACAAAACCCTGAACCAGCATTATGAAAGACTGTATGGTTTCTCCAGTTTTACTCAACCGAGAGCAATTTAGTGCCATACTTACGGAGGAAAGCTTTCTTTTGGTCGTCTGTCAGTTCCTCAAAAGCCTCCCAGAATGTGATGATGTTGGGATGTCTGGCATGGTACTCTCCATCATACACAGTGTTCTGGATATACAAATCAAACAAATGGCAGCAATAATTAAACAATATTAAACTTGTACGCCATTTAAACGATTCACCACTCAAAGTCACACAGTATGTCACAAAGCACCATGTATAGCACATTATCTCCTAGCCCCAGTCCTAACTTGAGAAACGTACCCATAACTTGACATCAAAGCAAATCCCCCATTGATATACAGTGCCTTGCGAAAGTATTCGGCCCCCTTGAACTTTGCGACCTTTTGCCACATTTCAGGCTTCAAACATAAAGATATAAAACTGTATTTTTTTGTGAAGAATCAACAACAAGTGGGACACAATCATGAAGTGGAACGACATTTATTGGATATTTCAAACTTTTTTAACAAATCAAAAACTGAAAAATTGGCCGTGCAAAATTATTCAGCCCCTTTACTTTCAGTGCAGCAAACTCTCTCCAGAAGTTCAGTGAGGATCTCTGAATGATCCAATGTTGACCTAAATGACTAATGATGATAAATACAATCCACCTGTGTGTAATCAAGTCTCCGTATAAATGCACCTGCACTGTGATAGTCTCAGAGGTCCGTTAAAAGCGCAGAGTGCATCATGAAGAACAAGGAACACACCAGGCAGGTCCGAGATACTGTTGTGAAGAAGTTTAAAGCCGGATTTGGATACAAAAAGATTTCCCAAGCTTTAAACATCCCAAGGAGCACTGTGCCAGCGATAATATTGAAACTTTCAGCTCATACAAGGAGAAGACTGATCAGAGATGCAGCCAAGAGGCCCATGATCACTCTGGATGAACTGCAGAGATCTACAGCTGAGGTGGGAGACTCTGTCCATAGGACAACAATCAGTCGTATATTGCACAAATCTGGCCTTTATGGAAGAGTGGCAAGAAGAAAGCCATTTCTTAAAGATATCCATAAAAAGTGTCGGTTAAAGTTTGCCACAAGCCACCTGGGAGACACACCAAACATGTGGAAGAAGGTGCTGGAAGAAGGTCAGATGAAACCAAAATTGAACTTTTTGGCAACAATGCAAAACGTTATGTTTGGCGTAAAAGCAACACAGCTCATCACCCTGAACACACCATCCCCACTCTCAAACATGGTGGTGGCAGCATCATGGTTTGGGCCTGCTTTTCTTCAGCAGGGACAGGGAAGATGGTTAAAATTGATGGGAAGATGGATGGAGCCAAATACAGGACCATTCTGGAAGGAAAACCTGATGGAGTCTGCAAAAGACCTGAGACTGGGACGGAGATTTGTCTTCCAACAAGACAATGATCCAAAACATAAAGCAAAATCTACAATGGAATGGTTCAAAAATAAACATATCCAGGTGTTAGAATGGCCAAGTCAAAGTCCAGACCTGAATCCAATCGAGAATCTGTGGAAAGAACTGAAAACTGCTGTTCACAAATGCTCTCCATCCAACCTCACTGAGCTCGAGCTGTTTTGCAAGGAGGAATGGGAAAAAAATTCAGTCTCTCGATGTGCAAAACTGATAGAGACATACCCCAAGCAACTTACAGCTGTAATCGCAGGAAAAGGTGGCGCTACAAAGTATTAACTTAAGGGGGGAAGAAACTGAATAATTTTGCACGCCCAATTTTTCCGTTTTTGATTTGTTAAAAAAGTTTGAAATATCCAATAAATGTTGTTCCACTTCATGATTATGTCCCACTTGTTGTTGATTCTTCATAAAAAAATACAGTTTTATATCTTTATGTTTGAAGCCTGAAATGTGGCAAAAGGTCGCAAAGTTCAAGGGGGCCGAATACTTTCGCAAGGCACTGTAAATGCATCAACACTGACTAATTTATGCCCTAATTTCTCAAATCAGCACCCAGACCCACACCGAGTAATGAATAATGGTTGTATATAGAGACCTGTTTGAGCGTGTCCCAGTCGTAGTCCTCTTTCCCCACCATGACTCCCCTGAGCTCCTCAGGCTGGAACAACTCCACCACGTCCCTGTCACACACCTTGAAGAAGCCTCTCCTGAACTCTTCAAACACCTTCTCCGCTGATTGGTTGAAGGCAAGGTTGACGTAGGCATCAACAAACTGCTTCCTGTAAAAATTGTATTTAATGGTATTTTAATATTTTCAAAAACAGAAAACAGAACAAGCAGAAAGCATGCTTGTTGTAACTTCTAACATTGAAACCTTGTATTATGCATTACAGACAATAGAATGTAATGTGAGCCAGTTTGCTACAGCAGGAAAATAATCCTGCAGCAACAGGAAATGTGAATTATTATGTGGATTATAATTAATGGACATTTTTGTAGGGGTTGATACATTTTTTTGTAAGGGAAAATCAAGTCTGAAGCCTTTTTAAACCTCAAATATATTCTACACTTTTAAAATGTCCTGCATTGCAGGAAGGTTCTCCTGCAACAGAGTGATCAAATTAAGATCTTACATCTGTAGGAGTAAAAGTTGCTGAAGCCTTACTTGTTAAAACTTGTGACTGGTTTTCCTGTTTCTTTGGGATCCAACTCCACCTTCTGGTCATCCCAGATCACCTGATGAAAATAAACAGTTTTACCACTATGCACATACTGTATCTAGGGATATTTCATTGCTCAATCAGTTTCAATATTATACATACGGTGAAGGTCATGTCCAGGTTTTCTTCAACATCATCATCAGTGTAGTCCTCCAAGAGGTACCGCAAACTCCTTCAATTACAGCGAAAATAAATTTATGTTGAAACATTTTCATCTGTTTCTAAGGGACACTAATTCAATGCTAAAATGTACATTCTAAAATACAAACGTACCCTCCCACAACAGGGTCAAACTCTCTCAGGTCCTCCAGTGAGGGCTTGACCCCCACCATCTTCTTGAACAGGGCCAGAGGGAAGGGCAGGTGTACAATGTTGTGGTTGTACAGGGCCATGCCACACAAGACACCAAACAGGAAGTAGCTCTTCTCCTCCACTCTGGGCTGGTAGTAAGGGTAGGTGGCACATGAGCCAAGGCAGAGATCAAGAATAAACATGAGCAGGCACCATTCTTCTTCAAATAACTTTTATCTCCTTTGTTGTATTATGTTGTTGTCTGTATACTGCAATTCAGCTTTTAGTTGTGAATGTGTACAACTATAAAACCTTGGTACATCAGGAGGAGAGTAGGGAGTGATGGTGATTATACTTGTAAACAATTCTGTATTGATTAATACAGTGTAGATAGTGGCACTGCTGTAATGGTTGAATCTCTTTCTGTTGCTATTAACTGACTAAATGTATTTAGATTATTTTTAGAATATTATTCCATTACTCACCCATTTTAATTTGCTTGAGAGTGCAGTGATTTATTATACAGTAATGACATCATAATTCCCTAATTCTAATTCTTACCTTGGCAGGGAACCAGACCAGTGTCTTGGTGTCATTGTACATGAACATCTCAGACTCTGGTGCCAACAGCTCTTCAAACACATGGAGGAAAAAGTCCCTTATGTTGACGAGCGACAGCTTGATGTCCTCCATAAACCGCACCTGAGGGATAAAGCATCAGAGGAACGTTTAGGTTGAGTTCTGACATTGTCTTGTAGTCTTACGAAAAGCATTTCTTAATTCAGGTTGTCATAATTTTACCACAAGTTCTCTCTGGAAGTAGTCATGATCTGCAGCACCCAGTTGTCTGAAGGTGTCTTCGATGAGTGACGGGCGCCTTAAGGTCAACTGGAAGACTGGAGCAGGGGGAGATTCTGGGTTGTCTCGGAACGTTCCAGAAGGATACATCACTGTTAGCCGGTGGGTGAGATGGTGAACCACCTGCAATATATAAATATACACTCGTTAAAATTTTTTTTATGTCACTTGCACAAGTTCCCGTGAAATTACTTTCCTGCTTGCATTTTCCCAACAATGCAGTATTCAATATCAGTAGTACTATATATACACATATATATATTTTTACTGTTAAGTAGAACATAAACACAAGAAATAGAAATAAGAACACGAGAAAGTAAGTAAGCTATATACAGGGTCAGCTCCAGGGTCTATTTAGAGTGATATACAGACTGGTCTTTGGAAACCACTGGGTAGGCTATGGTACTCTTGAAAACAAAGATTCAATAAAAGGATATAAAACAGCCAGTGGAATAACACAGTATACCTTAGTAAAAAGTGCATTGTTGTTGAAAATCGCCATCTTGCAGATCAGACTCAACACAAATGGGTAACGGCAAAAGATGACTGGTGTCACCTCTGTGTCCTGGAAGTGACACAAAAGAAAAATGAAAGTGCATCTCAATAGTCTACATGGGTTCCATCTCTGTCTCATTCCATCAATCTGCACTGAAACAACTGGACAAGTGAAAACAGATTCCACCACTTTATCATTCTAACATTTTAGTAATTTACAGATGATTTGGTTATTTTATTACCTCCCTTGTTGACCAAAAGCGCCAAAGCTTCACATCATCCATAGGAATTACCCTATCAATGATCTCTTCCACATAAAAGGTACTGGCGGGAACTTCCTGGGTTCTTCTGGCCCTTTTGTTTGCCTTTGAAATAACATAATGTCAGCATCAAAATACATTTGCACATGTCCCTTGCACATGAGGAAGTGAACAGTTCACAATATGAAGTATGTTAGGGCATGATCAACAATAATGACAGAGACGGCAGAAAATGGTCAGGAGGATTATAAAAATGATTGACACAAACACGGACTCTGTGGAGGTACTTGAGGGCTTCCAGCAGGAATTTGACTCCGGGGTTGTGGGTAGCCAGAAGACCGTTCCTCAGCATGAATGACAGGGCATTCTTCCACATCAGAATGTGCTTAGTCATGATGGAAGGCTCCAGTGACGACCACCAGTCTTCTATAACATATGATACATGAATACAAGTCCAAAATATGTTAATTATATTGCCTGTGCAAAAAAATATTATCTTATAATATATGGTCATGTGTCACAGTGTCAGCTATGCTTCTATTATAATGCAATTCTTCAAAATGATACTGATGCCAAATTTGCTGATAAACTGAAAAGGTCAGATGTTATTTACTTAAAATTTTCATGGCCGTTTCATTCAGATCCTCAGCGATAACTATTGCTAAAGCCATGACCATGTTCATGACATTCTGGTCATCGTGGAGAAGAGGGATTGTGGGTAGTAGCATAAAGATCTCTGGTGACTTGATGACAGCTGCTGAACTGCAAAGAGTGTCCACCAGTGGCAATATATTTACCTATATGGAGAATATATATAGACATGAAGAGAGTTACATTATGCTATCATGATCCTCCATTCAAAATATATATTGATATTTAATAGATTGTTGATATTTGTTTAAGTCTTTGAAGAGTGAGTTAGTCTTAGCTGATTTCCTGATCCATGGGATGTTGAAGAGCTGATCAAAAGCCTGGCTAGCAGCCTCTAGGTCCACTCTTAAAGCTCCTGCAGCTTTAGTTGATGGAGACTCACTGGTAGAGGGTATAGCATGGGTAGCATGGGTATAGTATTATCATTGACACAACTGTACACACTGTACTGTACACACACAGTGTTCATTATAAACTATCCAAACATTCCATTTTAAAATAGCTTACCTGGCTTTGGTGAAACTGGCCACAAGACTTGAACTTGTTGAGAACATCAAGGATATTTCTCTGTTGGAACAAATGTGGACATATTTGATGTTTCAGTACAATTATACTACAAGAAATACAACTTTAAAATAAATGTTTTTTTATTTCATTTTGAGTTTGCTAGTTTTTTTTTTTTTAACTAGCAAATAACCTTTGTCTATGGTGGATTGTATGTTTTAATATTCAACGTAAATAAATATTATAATAAATGAACCTTTGCGCCTCTGAATTTCCTTGCTCCATCGTCAGCCATTTTTGCAGCTTGGCTTTATCTAACCTCCCGATTGGCTGTTCTCTTTCAGAACTCTACAAAGGAAGATAAAGCAATATAAGAATTTCAAATATCTCAAACATGAATTAGCTGCTTGAGACATTTAGAACGTTCCAGTCTCCCTTTTACTGAGGTATAAAAGGTCAGAAACATTACCTCAGCAGTGTAAATGAAGTTTGAATTCCATCCCACTGATATCTTCATGTCTGGTAAAAAAAAAAAAATGTACAGAAGAGGTTGTAGGGACATAAAATCTCGTAATGTGTTCTTACTCAGTCACACAAACACTACATAGTCAGTATGTAGCTGCATAATATAATTGAATATAATCAAATACAAAATAGAATAGAAGAGAATAGAATA
The DNA here is from genome assembly GCF_013265735.2 of Oncorhynchus mykiss. Classification (NCBI taxonomy): domain Eukaryota; kingdom Metazoa; phylum Chordata; class Actinopteri; order Salmoniformes; family Salmonidae; genus Oncorhynchus; species Oncorhynchus mykiss. The sequence goes on from NC_048574.1 coordinate 69,284,372, forward strand.
GAATACACATTGTATCTGGTACCGTTGTGTATGACTGTTGCTGCCCCACCAGAAGCCCTTTCCAGCAGCACTGAGGTGGGTCGCAAGCAGCCCTCCGTAATGCCAGTCCCTAGCTGACCTTTGACCCCACTGCCAAAGGCCCAGAGTTGACCTGAGGACCCCAGCACCAGGGTGTGATGGCTGGCAGAGTTACAGTAAGACAAAAACACAGTCAGACTGAGAATGTTCAAGATTGGTTTCCTATCTGTTTATTATATGTGTATATATGTGTATAAGTAGCATTATGCTATTGGTCATTACCTGCCACATGCTATCTGTGAGGCCAGTCCATCCATACCCTCTACCAGTTTGGGTAGGAGTTCGTTAGCTGATGCGTTGTGCCCAAGCTGGCCTCGGCTTCCCTCTCCAAAGGTGAACACCTGTCCACCCTAAAGACCACAAAGAACCAGAACCAGTTGTTGACATGTCAAGGCCCAGAGTTGTTCCTGGTCTGGCCAGGTCAGGGCCCTAATCACTTCTTAAAGAGACAGTATAATAGTATTGAAGGGTCGACCTTTACTCTGGTGGCCCTGAGGCTTGATCTGTAATAACAGCCATAATCAGGACATATTCTGTATAACCTGTGACTTTCTATTCTGTAATAAACTGTAACTTCTCATTTAGTGTGAGACTGTATTCATGCACTCAGATAACAACTTGTATGGTTCATTGTGTATCCAGACGCTTGATCATTTGTTTTTCACCTCTGTTCAAGGTCATTTCATACAGCTTTATTTACCAATATGTGATGAATTGTATCTTCGAGAGGATGCCGACTTTGTGTGCAGAACTATCTCCCAGTGGGCCCACTGTTTAGGACATTAAATACTTTTTATGAACGAATGAACTGCCGTAGTATTTGTTTCCTTTCACACCAACATCTCCCTTGGGGCCTTCAGTAAAAATACAGTAATAGTATAATACCTTGGTGAGAACAACAGTGTCCCTCTCCACAGTAATAGTATGATACCTTGGTGAGAACAGCAGTGTCCCTCTCCACAGTAATAGTGATACCTTGGTGAGAACAACAGTGTCCCTCTCCACAGTAATAGTGTGATACCTTGGTGAGAACAGCAGTGTCCCTCTCCACAGTAATAGTATGATACCTTGGTGAGAACAACAGTGTCCCTCTCCACAGTAATAGTGTGATACCTTGGTGAGAACAGTGTCCCTCTCCACAGTAATAGTGTGATACCTTGGTGAGAACAGCAGGGTCCCTCTCCACAGTAATAGTGATACCTTGGTGAGAACAACAGTGTCCCTCTCCACAGTAATAGTGTGATACCTTGGTGAGAACAACAGCGTCCCTCTCCACAGTAAAAGTGTGATACCTTGGTGAGAACAACAGTGTCCCTCTCCACAGTAATCGTATGATACCTTGGTGAGAACAACAGAATGTGCCTCTCCACAGTAATAGTATGATACCTTGGTGAGAACTGCAGAATGTGCCTCTCCACAGCTGATGAAGAAAACCCCCAAGACTCTGAGAGCAGGCACAGCACAGATGTTGAACCGGCCTGGCAGGGGGAACAAGCATCATACAAGCATCATGCAATATTCCCACTCATTATAATACATCTGGAAAATGACTTAGTGGTTATAACAAAAGGAATCCAAGTTCAAATGAGAAAATTCTGGTGGATAAGCCTGATTAGCTTTTTATACAAGTAGGTACAAAGAGAGGTAGAGTGTCGTAGTACCTTTCTCATCCACACGGTTGAGTCCCAGCTGCCCAGCCCTGTTCGCCCCACAGCAGTAGACCAGGCCTGGGAGGGTGAGGGCCAGAGTGTGGGTTCCTCCGGCTGCTACCTGGGTCACTGGGACCCCTATGAGGGAGCGCACTAGGGCAGGTATGGGCTGCAGAGGGACTCCCTTCCCCAGGCCCAGCTGTCCATGGCTGTTCAGACCCCATGAGAACACCTGTCCTCCTGTAGAAGACAAAGAAATGACATATTACATTACAATTACATCACAACAATTCCAGAGTTACATTCTTTCCTAATAAATATCATCTCACTGTCCTTTTGATGTTCACTCTTAGAAAAAATAGTTCCAAAAGAGTTTTGGCTGTCCTCATAGGATAACCGTTTTAGGTTCCAGGTAGAACCCTTTTTGGCTCCAGGTAGAATCCTTCTGGTTTTCATTTAGAACCCTCTGAAAAAAGGGTTCTACATGGAACACAAAAGGGTTCTACCTGGAACCAAAAAGGGTTCTCCAACGGGTTCTCGTATGGGGACTGCTGAATAACCCTTTTAGGTTTAAGACAGCACCTTTTTTTCTAAGTGTAGTCTAACTGATGCATGTGGTTGTCATAGTTTAGATGGAATGCAGTCTGTGTGAGAGACATCAGTAGGTACAGTATGTTATACCTTTAGTCAGGGCCAAAGAATGGGAATTTCCACAAGCAACCTGTATCACTGTTATCGGCAAGGGCGAAGGTATTGGAACTGGTCTGTGAAAAAAAAAGGAGACATCTAGTACATTTTGTCTTTGTTAATGATCAGTGGAATCCAAAGGGGCTCTCATTACTTGACAATGTAAATCATGGATGATATTTAACTATCAATATCTATTTCATGTTTAAGTTAAAGGTTTCCTTGCCTTGGCCTGGGGGCTTTGGAGACAGTAGTAAGGGTGATGCCCAGCTGTCCCTCACCCCCTGCCCCCCAGGAGTAGACCTGTCCTGATGCGCACACAGCAACAGAGTGGTCCTGACCACAAGCCACAGAGACCACTACCCCCAGACCCTCCACTGGGGCTGAAACGGGTAGAACACATGCAGTTTAATTTGGATGTTCAATGTCTTAGAAAGGGTTAAATGCCAGAAATGCCATGGAATTTAATGCATGAAGGAGTCCAGTCACTTCATTGTTCCCTTTTTGTTAATAAAGCCCTACTACACAAGCTTCTGACTTACTTAATTTTGTTGTTAAAGTATAAAAACATGAGATCCCAAACCCTTTCACAGGGTTGGTTGAGTTTCCTCGGGTCCCCACCAAACTAGGTACGGTTGAAGTCGGAAGTTTACATACACTTAGGTTGGAGTCATTAAAACTTGTTTTTCAACCACTCCACAAATTTCTTGTTGACAAACTATAGTTTATGCAAGTCGGTTAAGACATCAACTTTGTGCATGACACAAGTCATGTTTCCAACAATTGTTTAAAGACAGATTATTTCACTTACAATTCACTGTTTCACAATTCCAGTGGGTCAGAAGTGTACATACACTAAGTTGACTGTGCCTATAAACAGCTTGGAAAATTCCAGAAAATGTACATAATTTGAGTCAATTGGAGGTGTAACTGTGGATGTATTTCAAGGCCTATCTTCAAACTCAGTGCATCTTTGTTTGACATCATGGGAAAATCAAAAGAAATCAGCCAAGACCTCAGAAAAAAAATTGTAGACCTCCACAATTCTGGTTCATCCTTGGGAGCAATTTCCAAACGCCTGAAAGGTACCATGTTCATTCTGTCTCCTAGAGATGAACGTACCTTGGTGTGAAAAGTGCAAATCAGTCCCAGAACAACAGCAAAGGACCTTGTGAAGATGCTTGTATAAACCGGTACAAAAGTGTCTATATCCACAGTAAAACGAGTCCTATATTGACATAACCTGAAAGGCCATTCAGCAAGGAAGAAGCCACTGCTCCAAAACCGCCATAAAAAAGCCAGACTACGGTTTGCAACTGCACATGGGGACAAAGATCGTACTTTTGGAGAAATGTCCTCTGGTCTGATGAAACAAAAATAGAACTGTTTGGCCATAATGACCATCGTTATGTTTGGAGGAAAAAAGGGGGAGGCTTGCAAGCCGAAGAACAACATCCAAACCGTGAAGCACGGGGGTGGCAGAATCATGTTGTAGGGTTGCTTTGCTGCAGGAGGGACTGGTGCACTTAACAAAATAGATGGCATCATGAGGAAAGAAAATTATGTGGATATATTGAAGCACCATCTCAAGACATCAGTCAGAAAGTTAAAGCTTGGTTGCAAATGGGTCTTCCAAATGGACAATGACCCCAAGCATACTTCCAAAGTTGTGGCAATCCTATAGAAAATTTGTGGGCAGAACTGAAAAAGCATGTGAGAGCAAGGAGGCCTAAAAACCTGACTCAGTTACACCAGCTCTGTCAGGAGGAATGTGTTAAGGTGCGTGAATGAGGACCCAAAAGCGAATTAACGTAAACAGAGTTTCTTTAATAACGAAACATACGTAGGCTCAGATGGACCGGCAGATTCCGACAGGACAGGACAAGGTTGCAGCAAACATGACGATAGTCTGGTTCAGGCATGAGTAACACAAACGAGAATCCGACAAAGACAGAAACAAAAACAGAGAGAGATATAGAGACCTAATCAGAGGGAAAAAGGGAACAGGTGGGAAAAGGGGTGAATGAGGTAGTCAGAGAAGACAAGGAACAGCTGGGGGAAAGAGGGGAAGAAAAGGTAACCTAATACGACCAGCAGAGGGAGACAGGGTGAAGAGAAAGGACAGAAACAAGACACAATATGACAATACATGACAGTACCCCCCCACTCACCGAGCGCCTCCTGGCGCACTCGAGGAGGAAACCTGGCGGCAACGGAGGAAATCGTCGATCAGCGAACGGTCCAGCACGTCCCGAGAGGGAAGCCAACTCCTCTCCTCAGGACCGTACCCCTCCCAATCCACTAGGTACTGATGACCACGGCCCCGAGGACGCATGTCCAAAATCTTACGGACCCTGTAGATAGGTGCGCCCTCGACAAGGATGGGGGGGGGGGGGGGGGGAAGACGAGCGGGGGCGCGAAGAACGGGCTTAACACAGGAGACATGAAAGACCGGGTGGACGCGACGAAGATATCGCGGAAGAAGAAGTCGTACTGCGACAGGATTAATGATCTGAGAAATACGGAACGGACCAATGAACCGCGGGGTCAACTTGCGAGAAGCTGTCTTAAGGGGAAGGTTCTGAGTGGAGAGCCAAACTCTCTGACCGCGACAATATCTAGGACTCTTAGTTCTACGCTTATTAGCAGCTCTCACAGTCTGCGCCCTATAACGGACAAGTGCAGACCTGACCCTCTTCCAGGGGCGCTCGCAACGTTGGACAAAAGCCTGAGCGGAGGGGACGCTGGACTCGGCGAACTGAGATGAGAACAGCGGAGGCTGGTACCCGAGGCTACTCTGAAAAGGAGATAGCCCGGTCGCAGACGAAGGAAGCGAGTTGTGGGCGTATTCTGCCCAGGGGAGCTGTTCTGACCAAGACGCAGGGTTGCGAAAAGAAAGACTGCGTAAGATGCGACCAATAGTCTGATTGGCCCGTTCTGCTTGACCGTTAGACTGGGGGTGAAAGCCGGAAGAGAGACTGACGGAAGCCCCAATCAAACGGCAAACGGCACTCCCTCTAAAATTGAGACGTGAATTGCGGACCTCTGTCCGAAACGACGTCTGACGGAAGGCAAAGAATTCTGAAAACATTCTCGATGATGATTTGTGCCGTCTCTTTAGCAGAAGGAAGCTTAGCAAGGGGAATAAAATGAGCCGCCTTAGAGAACCTGTCGACAACCGTAAGAATAACAGTCTTCCCCGCTGACGAAGGCAGTCCGGTGACAAAATCTAAGGCGATGTGAGACCACGGTCGAGAGGGAATGGGAAGCGGCCTGAGACGGCCGGCAGGAGGGGAGTTACCGGACTTAGTCTGCACGCAGACCGAACAAGCAGCCACGAAACGACGCGTGTCATGCTCCCGGGTGGGCCACCAAAAACGCTGGCGAATGGAAGCAAGCGTACCCCGAACGCCAGGGTGGCCGGCTAACTTGGCAGAGTGAGCCCACTGAAGAACGGCCAGACGAGTAGGAACGGGAACGAAAAGAAGGTTCCTAGGACAAGCGCGCGGCGACGGAGTTTGAGTGAGTGCTTGCTTTACCTGCCTCTCAATTCCCCAGACAGTCAACCCGACAACACGCCCCTCAGGGAGAATCCCCTCGGGGTCAGTGGAGGCTACTGAAGAACTGAAGAGACGAGATAAAGCATCAGGCTTGGTGTTCTTAGAGCCCGGACGATAAGAAATCACGAACTCGAAACGAGCGAAAAACAGCGCCCAGCGCGCCTGACGCGCATTAAGTCGTTTGGCAGAACGGATGTACTCAAGGTTCCTATGGTCAGTCCAAACGACAAAAGGAACGGTCGCCCCCTCCAACCACTGTCGCCATTCGCCTAGGGCTAAGCGGATGGCGAGCAGTTCGCGGTTTCCCACATCATAGTTACGTTCCGACGGCGACAGGCGATGAGAAAAATACGCGCAAGGGTGGACCTTGTCGTCAGAGAGGGAGCGCTGAGAAAGAATGGCTCCCACGCCCACCTCTGACGCGTCAACCTCGACAACGAACTGTCTAGAGACGTCAGGTGTAACAAGGATAGGTGCGGATGTAAAACGATTCTTGAGGAGATCAAAAGCTCCCTGGGCGGAAACGGACCACTTAAAGCACGTCTTGACAGAAGTAAGGGCTGTGAGAGGAGCTGCCACCTGACCGAAATTACGGATGAAACGACGATAGAAGTTCGCGAAGCCGAGAAAGCGCTGCAGCTCGACGCGTGACTTAGGGACGGGCCAATCAATGACAGCTTGGACCTTAGCGGGATCCATCTTAATGCCTTCAGCGGAAATAACAGAACCGAGAAATGTGACGGAGGAGGCATGAAAAGAGCACCTCTCAGCCTTCACAAAAAGACAATTCTCTAAAAGGCGCTGGAGGACACGTCGAACGTGCTGAACATGAATCTGGAGTGACGGTGAAAAAATCAGGATATCGTCAAGGTAAACGAAAACAAAGATGTTCAGCACGTCTCTCAGGACATCATTGACTAATGCCTGAAAGACAGCTGGAGCGTTAGCGAAGGAAGAACCCGGTATTCAAAGTGCCCTAACGGAGTGTTAAACGCCGTCTTCCACTCGTCCCCCTCCCTGATGCGCACGAGATGGTAAGCGTTACGAAGGTCCAACTTAGTGAAAAACCTGGCTCCCTGCAGGATCTCGAAGGCTGAAGACATAAGAGGAAGCGGATAACGATTCTTCACTGTTATGTCATTCAGCCCTCGATAATCTATGCAGGGGCGCAGGGACCCGTCCTTCTTCTTAACAAAAAAAAACCCCGCTCCGGCGGGAGAGGAGGAGGGGACTATGGTACCGGCGGCAAGAGCTACAGACAAATAATCTTCGAGAGCCTTACGTTCGGGAGCCGACAGAGAGTATAGTCTACCCCGGGGGGGAGTGGTTCCCGGAAGGAGATCAATACTACAATCATACGACCGGTGTGGAGGAAGAGAGGTGGCCCTGGACCGACTGAACACCGTGCGCAGATCGTGATATTCCTCCGGCACCCCTGTCAAATCACCAGGCTCCTCCTGTGAAGAAGAGACAGAGGAAACAGGAGGGATAGCAGACATTAAACATTTCACATGACAAGAGACGTTCCAGGAGAGGATAGAATTACTAGACCAATTAATAGAAGGATTATGACAAACTAGCCAGGGATGGCCCAAAACAACAGGTGTAAAAGGTGAACGAAAAATTAAAAAAGAAATGGTTTCGCTATGATTACCAGAAACAGTGAGGGTTAAAGGTAGCGTCTCACGCTGAATCCTGGGGAGAGGACTACCATCCAAGGCGAACAAGGCCGTGGACTCCCTTAACTGTCTGAGAGGAATGTCATGTTCCCGAGCCCAGGTCTCGTCCATAAAACAGCCCTCCGCCCCAGAGTCTATCAAGGCACTGCAGGAAGCTGACGAACCGGTCCAGCGTAGATGGACCGACAAGGTAGTGCAGGATCTTGAAGGAGAGACAGGAGTAGTAGCGCTCACCAGTAGCCCTCCGCTTACTGATGAGCTCTGGCTTTTACTGGACATGAAGTGACAAAATGACCAGCGGAACCGCAATAGAGACAGAGGCGGTTGGTGATTCTCCGTTCCCTCTCTTTAGTCGAGATGCGGATACCTCCCAGCTGCATAGGCTCAGCACCCGAGCCGGCAGAGGAAGATGGTAGTGATGCGGAGAGGGGGGCAACGGAGAACGCGAGCTCCTTTCCACGAGCTCGGTGACGAAGATCAACCCGTCGCTCAATGCGAATAGCGAGTTCAATCAAGGAATCCACGCTGGAAGGAACCTCCCGGGAGAGAATCTCATCCTTTACCTCTGCGCGGAGACCCTCCAGAAAACGAGCGAGCAAAGCCGGCTCGTTCCAGCCACTGGAGGCAGCAAGAGTGCGAAACTCAATAGAGTAGTCTGTTATGGATCGATTACCTTGACATAGGGAAGACAGGACCCTGGAAGCCTCCTCCCCAAAAACAGATCGATCAAAAACCCGTATCATCTCCTCCTTAAAGTCCTGATACTGGTTAGTACACTCAGCCCTTGCCTCCCAGATTGCCGTGCCCCACTCACGAGCCCGTCCAGTAAGGAGAGATATGATGTAGGCGACACGAGCAGTGCTCCTGGAGTAAGTGTTGGGCTGGAGAGAAAACACAATATCACACTGGGTGAGGAACGAGCGGCACTCAGTGGGCTCCCCAGAGTAACACGGCGGGTTATTGATTCTGGGCTCCGGAGATTCGAAAGCCCTGGAAGTGGCCGGTGGATCGAGGCGGAGATGGTGAACCTGTTCTGTGAGGTTGGAGACTTGGGTGGCCAGGGTCTCAACGGCATGTCGAGCAGCAGACAATTCCTGCTCGTGTCTGCCTAGCATCGCTCCCTGGATCTCGACGGCTGAGTGGAGAGGATCCGAAGTCGCTGGGTCCATTCTTGGTCGGATTCTTCTGTTAAGGTGCGTGAATGAGGACCCAAAAGCGAATTAACGTAAACAGAGTTTCTTTAATAACGAAACATACGTAGGCTCAGATGGACCGGCAGATTCCGACAGGACAGGACAAGGTTGCAGCAAACATGACGATAGTCTGGTTCAGGCATGAGTAACACAAACGAGAATCCGACAAAGACAGAAACAAAAACAGAGAGAGATATAGAGACCTAATCAGAGGGAAAAAGGGAACAGGTGGGAAAAGGGGTGAACGAGGTAGTCAGAGAAGACAAGGAACAGCTGGGGGAAAGAGGGGAAGAAAAGGTAACCTAATACGACCAGCAGAGGGAGACAGGGTGAAGAGAAAGGACAGAAACAAGACACAATATGACAATACATGACAGAATGGGCCAAAATTCACCCAACTTATTGCGGGAAGCTTGTGGAAGGCTACCTGAAACGTTTGACCCAAGTTAAACAATTTAAAGGAAATGCTACCAAATACTAATTGAGTGTATGTAAAGTTCTGACCCACTGGGAATGAGACGAAATAAATACAAGCTGAAATAAATAATTCTCTCTACTATTATTCTGACATTTCACATTCTTAAAATAATTGGTGATCCTAACTGACCTAAAACAGGGATTTTTTACTAGGATTAAATGTCAGGAATTGTGAAAAACTGAGTTTAAATGTATTTGGCTAAGGTGTATGTAAACTTCCGACTTCAACTGTAAATCCGCTTGTATTTTTTTTAACGCTTCACATTTTTAAAATCACCTACAGAATTCCTTACATTTGGATTCCCTGGTGCCACTAGGGCAGTTTAACACCCTGATGATAAATGAGTTCACCGAGGTGTGCAATTGTTTTGATTGACTTTAATAATTTGTTTATGATGTCTGTGAACATAGCAACAGTTCACCTTCGTTCTTCTGATTTGGATGGAGAAACGAAACTGAAACTGAGCCGATGTTGTAGTTTTATTGAGGGATAGTGTTCCAATTTCTGAAAGTTGTGGTAAAGTTCACTAAGATAAATATCGGCTACTACACATTTTAATATCATCTGTAATTATGAAAAATAAAGTGAACAGAAATGTTAGCATAATTATAAATAATAAAATAATTCAGAAGCAAGCATCCTTTTAGCAGCGCTTTAATTCGAAATAGCCTACATAGCGATCCTTACACCCAAATAGTCAGATATAATTAAATTATGTATTACCTGGTAGTTTTGAATCTCTTTTCTTCTGTCTACCAAGTTGTCCCTTTGAGTTGCGCCCACATGATAGGATCCTGCCATCTACGGTGAGAAATAAAGTGTGTTGCTCCCCACAAGCAATTTCTGTGACTTTATCAGAGAATATATTCCCTGCTATCGGAAGAGACACATTCTTAAAGTTTAGCCCAAACTGTCCACTCGAACCGTCTCCCCAGCAGAACATGATGATGTGATGATTGACTGATGACTAAAGTGTGGTCCACATAGGTTGGCTTTATTGGGCTCTACGTGTGTGTGTGTGTGTGTGTGTGTGAGAGAGAGAGCTACTAGTTACCACATCCATAAAGTCGTCATTATGTCTAAACCCAAACTATTTCTACAATTTATCTTCTTAAGATCTGACTTTAAACCTTACCCTAACCTTAACCTCACTGCTGACCTCATACCTAACCATAACCTTAAATTAAGACCCAAAAGCTATTTTCTCTTTTCATTCATTTTAGCCAATTATTTTGTGGCTGTGGTAACTAGTGACAACTGGGTGGGAGGGAGGCGTAAATGTTTCCAGCATGCTGATTCGTGCTGCGCGGGTGACAGGCGCAGTTCCTCTTCTTGTTTGATAGCGTTTCGCACTAAACACACGGACACTTTTGATTAATTTAACTGTACGCTGTGCAGCTTTTCACCATATACGAAGCCGTTGTAAAGAGTTAAAGGTAAAAATACGTTTTCTGCTGAGAGATACCGAAGAAATGTGATTGTTGTCCAAGTGCGGGAGATAGGCTGCACAAATCATTGATTATTTTGCTAGCTACTGTTAGCATAGCTCTACCTAGCAAATGAGCTAAAAATAGTGTCAAATTAGGAATACTTTGTCCTTACTATTTAACGTTAGTGTGATTAAATAAACAAGGGTCGTTGGCGAAACCATTAGTTAACATTATGCACAGCACTGCAGCTATCTAACTAGCCAAGCGGTAGCTTGTTTGGTTGCTAGTTAGCAAGCTAGCTTGTTGATTATGGGATATGGTGTTGCGTCATGCGGGTTTGTCAAGTTTGTGTTTACATTAGAAAAATACGCTTCAGTAATGGACTAACGTTAACATTGTCAATCATTATTTAAAAAAAATTCAGTCTATTTATACTTTTGTGCATGCCTGTTAAAGAGCCTAATGAAATATTTTGAATAATTAGATATTTATTCAGCTGTAGTAAAATAACAAGTGCTGTTGACTCCTGTCTAGTGTTCATGCTCTTTAGCTGCTCCAGTTAAAATAATGCAGTTATCACTTATCGTTATCAACTGATTCTGACAAAATTTTCAGAACGCTTCAGAACAGGTGTGACAAAGAAGAAATGTAGGCAACACAGCAAGTGACACTTACAGCTTGTCATGTTTTTTATTTATTTTTATTTATTTCACCTTTATTTAACCAGGTAGGCTAGTTGAGAACAAGTTCTCATTTACAATGCGACCTGGCCAAGATAAAGCATAGCAGTGTGAACAGACAACAACACATGGAGTAAACAATAAACAAGTCAATAACACAGTAGAAAAAAAATAGTCTATATACATTGTGTGCAAAAGGCACGAGGAGGTAGGCAATAAATAAGCCGTAGGAGTGAATAATTACAATTTAACAGATTAACACTGGAGTGATAAATGATCAGATGGTCATGTGCAGGTAGAGATACGGGTGTGCAAAAGAGCAGAAAAGTAAATAAATAAAAACAGTATGGGGACGAGGTAGGGCTATTGGTTGGGCTATTTACCGGGCTATTTACCGATGGACTATGTACAGCTGCAGCGATCGGTTAGCTGCTCAGATAGCAGATGTTTAAAGTTGGTGAGGGAGATAAGTCTCCAACTTCAATGATTTTTGCAATTCGTTCCAGTCATAGGCAGCAGAGAACTGGAAGGAAAGGCGGCCAAATGTGGTGTTGGCTTTAGGGATGATCAGTGAGATACACCTGCTGGAGCGCGTGCTACGGGTGGGTGTTGCCATCGTGACCAGTGAACTGAGATAAGGCGGAGCTTTACGTAGCATGGACTTGTAGATGACCTGGAGCCAGTGGGTCTGGCGACGAATATGTAGCGAGGGCTAGCCGACTAGAGCATACAGGTCGCAATGGTGGGTGGTATAAGGTGCTTTAGTAACAAAACGAATGGCACTGTGATAAACTGCATCCAGTTTGCTGAGTAGAGTATTGGAAGCTATTTTGTAGATGACATCGCCGAAGTCGAGGATCAGTAGGATAGTCAGTTTTACTAGGGTAAGTTTGGTGGCGTGAGTGAAGGAGGCTTTGTTGCGAAATAGAAAGCCGACTCTAGATTTGATTTTAGATTGGAGATGTTTGATATGAGTCTGGAAGGAGAGTTTACAGTCTAGCCAGACACCTAGGTACTTATAGATGTCCACATATTCTAGGTCGGAACCATCCAGGGTGGTGATGCTAGTCGGGCGTGCGGGTGCAGGCAGCGAACGGTTGAAAAGCATGCATTTGGTTTTACTAGCGTTTAAGAGCAGTTGGAGGCCACGGAAGGAGTGTTGTATGGCATTGAAGCTCGTTTGGAGGTTAGATAGCAGTGTCCAGGGAAGGGCCATCATGTTAGACCAATGATGACCGAGGCATTAAAACTGCACTTTAAAGTTCCACATAACCTATCTTAAGATGTGGCTAGGCCTACATATGGAATAGAGAAGAACATTTGATTTAATTAAGTAGGCAATTTCACATGCATTTTCTGTTATATGGAGTCGAGAGACACAGAAAGACAGAGAGAGAGTGAGTATCCTGCATCAACAAACACAGAAATATCAATCCAGCCACCATCCATTCCTGTGACATCTATTGGAACTCAGCCGCTCTGCAGCTGGCAGAACACACCAGGCCTTAAGCTGGCTGACGTTTCCAAGGCCTAGTCCAACTCTTCTATTGAATTTACAGCACCTATCTAGGAGCTCTTGTTGACTTGACATTCAATCTAATAGCTATCTTATCATTCTTCCCCAATTGTTAGCCTATTTGCTATCCAGAAGACTCTGCTCTAGGGTAACCTGTGTTGTTGGCCAGAGGATCTCTCTCCCCGCGAGGAGTCGTCTGCTGCTGTTGCTGGGTTGGTGATCATGTCAGCCTCCGCTCTCATCCACCTGGCCCGGTCGGGGGGGACTCAGGCCATGCGACAGAGGGGTTTCCTCCAGACAGCCCTAGTGAGTGTCCTACCCCATCAGGATGACCTCCCCCTCCAACGGCCTCTCCACCTGGGCCTGCTGCGGGCCAGCAACACACGCTTCGACCCGGACAGCAGCGGCAAGCCCACCACCTGGGACTCGTTCGGCATCTGGGACAACCGCATAGATGAGCCCATCAACCTGTCGCCCTCCATCAAGTATGGCAAGCCCATCCCCAAGGTCAGCCTGTCCAAGGTGGGCTGCGCCTCGCTCATCGGCCACCGGCGGGAGAATGAGGACCGCTTCCAGGTCTCCCAGATGACAGACAATATCCTCTACTTTGCCGTGTTTGACGGCCACGGAGGGCCTGAGGCGGCAGACTTCTGCGACAAGTACATGGAGAAGTACATTAAGTAAGTCATCTGGCTGGGTTGTATTATCTGTGTTTAGTCAGGGCATTGGCCTGCAGGATCAGTTTATGGCCTAATGTGTATTGAATGGACTGGAGGAAAAAATGCACTTCAATTTAGTTTTTATCCTTTTTATACTTGCAAAATCTCTTGAGGTCAGGCTGAGACCATTGAGATGGCAGGAAATGAATCTGATTGATTGAATGTGTTTTGGTGTTATTTCAGGGATCTTGTAGCAGAGGAGGACAATCTGGAAGTTGTTCTTACTAAAGCATTCCTTGAACTGGACAAAGCCTTGGCAAGACACCTCCACTTCTTCCCTCATGGTAGGTTCCGTCTGTGATGTTACACGTCAGGAAATGTAGATAGACTGTCTCTGTACTGACAATGTATATAGACTGTCTCTGTACTGACAATGTATATAGACTGTCTCTGTACTGACAATGTATATAGACCGCACTGAGTTTTTGTTTTTATGTTAAACTTAACCTAGTTTTGAAGCTAAAGTCTTTAGATTAGCTTGTGTTGAAATATTAACAAATAGCCTAACTTATCAATGTGACTGCTCTGCCAAGAGCTATGATGACTTAACCGATCCTAAATGGAGCTAACGTGTATTTTCAGTCGCTGCCTCCAGTGCTGTGAAAGCTAAACATTAATACCCAGGGTCACCATTCTCAGACTGCAAAGCACAGGTTAGGACATGTATGTGGCAGACAAGCATTCTAAACAAACCCCTCCACTGGATGCCCTGCAGATAAGAATCAGGGTTGTCCTCTTGTAGTGCATGCACCCTTCCAAGCTACTGGATCAAGTTTACCTTCAGTTCCTTTGGCAGCCATTTTCTTTTGTGAAGGTCGCCTGGAGACCCAGATGTTAGCAATCATAGAATGTTGACCGTTTTCTCTGAGAAAGGCCTAGTTTAATTGCCAAGATGGTGACAGTCAATCAGTTTAGCTTGAGTGTGTGGCCAAAATGTCGGCCACAGACGGCGTGAAATGTCCCAATATGCCCTGTGTGTGTGTGTGCATGTTATTTACGACAGCAGCGGAGCCAGCTAAGAGCTGGAGGCACCAGGCACCTTTTTGGAAGGAGAAGGGGGGCTAGATAATGGAGAGTCCAGCGGGTCCTATCCTGGACTACTGGAAGGTTCCTCATCTTTCTCTCTCCTCTCTCCTTTTCTATTTCTCTCACACAAGTTGATTTGAACAGCTGTATAAGGGTCATTGTAAAGCCAGAAACTGTAGGATGTTGCCATGCAAATGGTTGCTAAGGACACCCAAGAGGGAACAAAACACAAATCACCATGTGTACAAAACATGACACATAGAAACTTAGTCGTGAAATTTGAGGTGTTATACACTTAATTAATGAGAGGCATTAGCTAGAGCTCTCACCTATAGATTTGATCACCATGATGATAGTCCTGATAAGCGCTATCTGTCACTGCTGCTTCCTGTATTCTGCCATGGGCCAGTACACTGTATATAGGACTGTATATTAGGTCACTCATTGTAACTCTGACATTTTTGTATGACACCACTGGTCAGAGATCCAAAGTTCCACTGACTGTATTGTAGTTGCTCTCATTCTGTTTCTGTAACCCTAAAACAGTGTGATATGCATGTCTGTCTGACTCTGTCTCTCTTCAGCCATCCCTTTTGTTAGACTAGTAACCTCCCCCTCCATTCTGTTCTCATGTTGTGGAGTATGACTCGTGAGTGTGTGTCACGTGCCACCTATGCTGTGAATGTGTGAGAATACATTTTGAGCATGTATCTGAATAATTCATTGTGTGTTTTGAGAAACAAGTTGACCATAATCAGCTCTGTGTGTTTCTTGTTAGCTGTGTGTGTCTGGCCTTACAGTTGTGTAGAGTGTGTGTGTGTGTGTGGTCTTCAGATGTGTTTACCCCCCTGACTTGTTTCCCTCTACTTCCTGGTGTTTTAGTGGTGAGCGCTGGCTCCACGGCCACGGTGGCCCTGCTGAGGGACGGTATAGAGCTGGTGGTGGGCAGCGTGGGGGACAGCCGCGCCATGCTCTGCCGCAAGGCCAAGGCCCTCAAACTCACCTCGGACCACACCCCCGAGAGGAAAGACGAGAAGGAGAGGTACGGCAGATATCCAGGCTTGAGAAAGACGGGATCTGATATTCATTTGTTGGTAGCTGTAAGGTTGGGAGAGGAGGAGGCATGTTTTATCCATCACATTAGACACTAATAGAAATGTGTTAACTACTATGGATGAAGATTTTACTGTAAGTTTTAACAATTCTATGTAAGTCATTTAAGAGCCCTCTCCCGTGCTTTAAAACCACTTGTCTGTCTGTCTCTACCTCCAGAATAAAGAAGAGCGGTGGCTGGGTGACCTGGAACAGTCTGGGGCAGCCCCATGTCAACGGCAGGTTAGCCATGACACGCGCCATCGGGGACTTTGACCTCAAGAGCACCGGGGTGATCGCCGAGCCAGAGACCAAGAGAATATCAGTGAGTGTCTGCTGTCACCACCTCAGAGAAATTATCTACTGTGCAGTATCAGAGTGTATACATCTCAAATTACACTCTATTCCCTATGAAGTGCACTACTTTTGACCTGGACCTAGAGCTGGGAAGAAAAACGGACAATTATCGATACCGACCATTTCTGACATGTTACTGATATTGATAATAACGATAAGTAGCCGTTACTAGAGGAATATGACGTTTGAAATAAAATAACTCTGCTAATATGGGCTATTGCTAACGGGACAGTGATGGCCACAACATTGAAAGTAGTAGTTTTAAGGGTAATGTAAAAAAAAAAAAAGTAACTGGTGCACATTGTTATAAACTTATCATTCAATTTATTGTTATTGTGAAAATTCAGTGCATTCATATGGATTTTTGTCCATATCGCCCAGCTCTACCAGAACCTAATTTAGTGCATTCATTTTGACCAGATCCACACAGGGCTGGACAAAAGTAGTCCACTGTATGAGGAATAGGTTGGAATTAGCCAGTGTCTGTCACTCAGTTTGGGTCATTTTTGCCCCTGAGGTGTTTGGGTCATTTTTGCCCCTGAGGTGTTTGGGTCATTTTTGCCCCTGAGGTGTTTGGGTCATTTTTGCCCCTGAGGTGTTTGGGTCATTTTTGCCCCTGATGTGTTTGGGTCATTTTTGCCCCTGAGGTGTTTGGGTCATTTTTGCCCCTGAGGTGTTTGGGTCATCTTGTCAGGGTTGATCGCGTCTTTAGCCTGCGGGTGCTCAGAACAGTGACATATTAAGCTCCGAAGGGCAAATGTGTTTCCTCTTTATCACTGGAGACTGTCTGGCTTAGTCTCTGGCTTGTGTCATGGTCTGTTTGTAGATGTCTGGCAATAAGGTATTAACTTAATTTGTTTCTAGCTGCATCACGTCCACGACTCGTTCCTGGCGCTGACCACAGATGGCATAAACTTCATCATGAACAGCCAGGAGATCTGTGATGTCATCAACCAGTGCCACGACCCCAAAGAGGCCGCCCAGAGGATCTCAGAGCAGGTAGAGTGGTCACTTTGAGCCACCACAGCCCCTAGGGCAGCTTTTCCCAAACTCAGTCCTCCGGATCCCAAGGGGTGCACGTTTTGTTTTTTTCCCCACAGCTAATTGAAATGATCAAAACTTGATGATTAGTTGGTTATTTGAATCAGCTGTGTAGTGCTAGGGCAGAAACCAAAACGTGCACCCCTTTGCTGTCCCAAGGACTGAGTTTAGGAAACACTGACTTAGGGTGCAGGGGTAACATCTATCCCAAAGAGCAGCAGTGATTTTTGAAATTGTTGAAGCAGAGATATGTAATGTACATTTAGCAAATGAATGAGTTCAAAGGAGCTATATGGAACTGTATAATAACCTCAATGGATTGTCAAATAAACATGTCCCCTGGTTATTTAAAGAAGCAGTTAAACATTGAGACAAATGTTCATTATTGGTGGCGGTGTCTCTTGTCTCCTAGGCGCTTCAGTATGGCTCAGAGGACAACAGCACCATTATCGTGGTTCCCTTCGGAGCCTGGGGGAAACAGAAGAACTCAGAGACCAGCTACTCCTTCAGCCGCAGCTTCGTGTCCAGCGGCCGCTGGGCCTAAACAGGTGGACCCGGGTAGTCATTAGTACGAAGTTACCCCTAGACACTAATCTAGTGTCAGTTTATGTTTTCCACCCCTACTGGTGAAGGTTAGGGCTGGGGGGGGCGTAATCTGATCTGAGCTCTGTGGTTATGGATAACTTTGATCGAAGCAGACTTAAAGGGGAGGGAGATTCCTGTGGACCTTATCGATGTGCAATAGTCTCCACACAGGGCGGGCCAGTTCAAGACATGCAGGGGAAAAGCACAGCTAACCAAGAACCGATGCCTTAGGAACAATGACATGCCATTTTACAGATAATAATCCCGTAGTTTTGAGCCTGTTCTACAGAAAGGCTTTTGACTCATTATGTGCACTTCACAAGGAACACGTCCTTTTCACTTCCTCCAAAATCGCTGCCTATTCCCTATGTAGTGCACTACTTTTGACCGCCAAACGTAGTGCCCTACATAGGGAATTAGGTGCCATTTTGGACGCAAACAAGGTTGCAGTAGAAAGCCAACGACTTGGTGGGAGCTTGAAGCCTAAGAACTTACCTTATTCTTCATTGTGTGTAAGTGAGTTTGCATTGTGCCAAGTAAGGCAAACCAGACGTTAATTAGCTTTGTCTGTGAAAACTTGGGGGAAAGTGCTTCTTACTTGCATGTCATGGAGAATGTTTTTGGTAGGAAGTTATTCTGAGAAATCAACAACGCACTTTTTTTTTATTTCCTGGTGATGTTGAACTAATTTGTTTCAATGCGTCTAGTTCATCCGCTGTACTTGTTAGTGGATATCACTGTGCTGTGGTGCTGCTTTGTTTTGTTCTGAGCAACAGTTTTAGTCTGTCGTCTCTTCCCGTGAAGCACTTGTCAGTATTGAGTTCAGGACAAACTTCTCAGAATGGGGATTTTGGGTACAGTAAGGCACTGCTTATAGTACAGGGTTATGATTGACCAATATGTACAAATTCATATCCGTCTTAATAGGAAAACACTCACACGCACTGCAGTCAAGACGTGTTAAAGGACCACTATTTGAATCTCTGCGTTTCTATAATTTCAGCATGGTAGAAGGAAAAGCTGTGTGTAGATACTGTAATACACAGAAAGAGAGCCAGCCAAATGATGGCAAAAGCCCAAAGTCTTGTAATAGATGGGCACATGCAGTATGGAATGTAATGTGTTAGTTCTCCCTGTTCTACAATCATATTGGGCCCTCGGGAGCCACAGAATGCATTGATGCCCCAGTTGCACAAGCCTTAAAGATGCAGTCCTAGATCTTAAAGCACTTAGAAATTTGTAACATATTGTATGATGACTTTGTTCACAATTGTGTACAATCTTCAGTGATCCGTTTTGGCTCGTGATCACTTCTTTCAAAACTACTGGGTGAAATTATGCAAAGGCTTTGGAGCATCACTTTGAGGTAAAGCTATAGAGAATATCTATTGAGCTGTGTTCTAATGGTACTTAGTAGTTTAGTGTAAACACAGTTCATGGTCGTTAGGCTCGAAAACGACTTCAACCCATAGCATTCCAAAAGAGTATCTTTATTGACAACAAACAGGTCGAACAACTTAACGCAGGAGAGCCTTTGTTTATTTTGGTGATAGGGACTTGGAACAACAGAAACAAGTGTAAAATGGTGTATATCTGATAACCATACAGTCATTTAAGATGTTCTCAACTTGGGTACAGAAGTCATTTGTATTTTGTGAGTTTTGTACATAGTTATATTTATGTATATGTTTTGATTGCAGGAAAACCGTCAGTGTACTATTTTTAAGTGTTACAGTTGAAATATATTACATTTTTTAGAAAGAAATCTAAAATTGCTCACTTACTATTTTATAGTTTGTCCCTTGTCCTCTAGTTGTTGAAATGATTTGGCTAAAATATCACTTGTATTGCACTTCAAATATGCTTTTTCATAGGGAACCTTTATATGCAACAATGAACAAAGGAGACAGCTAACCAACAAATATGTGAAATGTGAATGTCTGTATTAAAATGCCGTCAGTGACTCAAATGCAAGAATTTGTAGAACAACTTGATGTAAAAATAGAGCACAAACAGGGATCCAAGCTAACCACAACTTGACTGTAATTCGCATGGATATCTCACTTATGGTGCTTCCAGGTTGTTATAAATAATGTAACGCTGCGTTGATGTGCATTAAAGCCACAGTTGTATTTTGTTGCTGTCTATCCAAGTCAGGAATACTTATTTCCATGTAACAGCTATACTGTTAAATATTACCGTTAATGTGATCATCTACAATCCATGAATGTACCTATCCACCATTAGGTTTTCCTCGTAGACAGTTTATGTTTGTCCATTCTCTCACGATGTGAACATTTATTTATCCTCCGTTTGTAATGAGTATAAGTTTCCTCTGAGTTCTCATAACTAAAATCTTGAATACTAAGTATCTCACCAGCCTTCCTACATGTTTGTTGGTTTTATTAAGTCTGTATTTTACTTCAGATTGTTCATGTTGTATACTGTAGTGCAGGGATCATCAACTAGATTCAGCTGGGGGCTGATTGTTAACGTGGGGGGGGGGGGGGTGGAACATATTTACAAATAATTCATAGTCTGCAAATTGACCGCAAGAATATGTTTGACTAAAACATGATTGCAAACCTTTCTTAAATTAAAATCACTTGGAGCTGTTTTCATGGTGTTTGTACAGTCTATGTTCAACAATGACAATAACCCTGCTGTAGTGTATGAAACCATATTCAGCTGAACCTGTGTGTGCCTATTCCTATCAACTCTTCTGTCTAGCTCTAGTACATGTTGTACTGTCAACACTGACTTAATGGACTGTCACTCCTATTCTCGCATGCCGTTGATGTCCATGTGGTCGACAGTTGAATATTTATCCAAATAAATAATGAAATAAAAAATTTAAAAATCTTCATTTGTGTACATTTTCCAACGTTATTGTCCAGTAGATGGCACTATTGTAGCAAGTGACATGAGTGTCGATTGGAACCATTGGAGGTAGGAATCTCTTGACGAGAAACTATGGGCGGTAGGAGAAACGAGCAGGTTGAAATCTATAGTCAAGAGCAGCTGCTGTACCTGGAAAAAGGAATCGGACAACCTCAACCATCAGTTTCTCAGAAGTTGTCTGAAATTGTATTACGTAATCTCATCCTACAAGTGTATCTTAATTTGATCACTTTTGTTGCTGAGAATTTTCCTACACCTTAGGAAATGCAGATGAACTTAGTGTATTTTCAGGGAATTTATGTAAATCACTAACACACTGTTATATTAACAGTATTGCACTTTTCATGTAGCCTACTTTTGGCCAGCTAATATCTACAGATATTTTTTTGCTCTGACCAATATAGTTCACATTAAGATCCTACATCTGTAGGTTATGGAAGTTCACATTCACCTGTGCCCTCATGCAGTCTTCAGATGTGTATCAAAGTTGATGTGGGTGGTAACGCTTCTAGCTATGGTGTACATTGGCGTGCGGGCTCGCCTCATGTATGCACGCATGCATCAGTCAGTCTCACGAATGCTCATGGAAATTCTGGTTTGTTTTGTCAGGGAGTGCCTCTTGCATATCCCTTGCACTTTGGACCAAATATAGAATATCTCCACTAAACAACTGTTTTCTACACCTGCTGTATCCTTTTGTCAATTAAATAGATTGTATCACCCCTCTTGCTATTTGTTGTGTTACCTTGCATTATTATTATTATCATTATAACTTTATGTAAACTACTTTTTTCTTTTTTTCACCTTTATTTAACCAGGTAAGCCAGTTGAGAACAAGTTCTAATTTACAACTGCGACCTGGCCAAGATAGAGCAAAGCAGTGTGACACAAACAACACAGAGTTACACATGGGATAAACAAACATACAGTCAATAACACAATAGACAAGTCTATACAGTGTGTGCAAATGTAGTAAGATTAGGGAGGTAATAGTGGTGAAATAATTACAATTTAGCAATTAAACACTGGAGTGATAGATGTGCAGAAGATGAATGTGCAAGTAGAGACACTGGGGTGCAAAGGAGCAACAACAACTAAAAATAACATGGGGATGAGATAGTTGGGTGGGCTATTTACAGATGGGTTATGTACAGGTATAGTGATCGGTAAGCTGCTCTGACAGCTGATGCTTAAAGTTAGTGAGGGAGATATGTCTCCAGCTTCAGTGATTTTTGCAATTAATTCCAGTCATTGGTAGCAGAGAACTTGAAGGAAAGGCGGCCAAAGTAGGAGTTGGCTTTGGGGGTGACCAGTGAAATATACCCCTGCAGGAGCACGTGGTACGGGTGGGTGCTGCTATGGTGACTGGTGAGCTGAGATAATGCAAGGCTTTACCTTACAAAGACATAGATGACCTGGAGCCAGTGGGTTTGGCAACGAATATGAAGCGAGGGCCAGCCAACGAGAGCATACAGGTCACAGTGGTGGGTAGTATATGGGGCTTTGGTGACAAAACGGATGGCACTGTGATAGACTACATCCAATTTGCTGAGTAGAGTGTTATGAGTGTTGTAAATGTGTGAGTGTTGTAAATGACATCGCCGAAGTCAAGGATCAGTAGGATAGTCAGTTTTACAAGGGTATGTTTGGCAGCATGATTGAAGGATGCTTTGTTGCGAAATAGGAAGCCGATTCTAGATATCATTTTGGATTGTAGATGCTTAATGTGAGTCTGGAAGGAGAGTTTACAGTCTAACCAGACACCTAGGTATTTGTAGTTGTCCACATATTCTAAGTCAGAACCGTCCAGAGTAGTGATGCTGGACGGGCGGGCAGGTGCGGGCAGCAATCGGTTGAAAGGCATGAATTTAGTTTTGCTTGCATTTAAGAGCAGTTGGAGGCCACGGAAGGAGAGTTGTATGGTATTGAAGCTCGTCTGCAGGTTAGTTAACACAGTGTCCAAAGAGGGGCCAGAAGTATACAGAATGGTGTCGTCTGCATAGAGGTGGATCAGAGACTCACCAGCAGCAAGAGCAACATCATTGATGTATACAGAGAAACCCAAGTCATGTCTCACTTTACTCTTGTATAACAGTCATCATAATTTGACATAGACTATTTTATAAATCCTACTGTATATAAAACATCTCAGAGTTTTTAACTGCTTTTTTCACCTTCAACTTTATTTACTACTTGTTATTTTTGACTTTTTATTTGGCATTTGATTCTTGATTGATATTGATATTGTACTTAATTGTCGAGGAGAGTTAGCGAGTAAGCGTTTCACTACTGTTTACACCTGTATCCAATAAACTTTGATACAATCATCAGAGTCTCTAGTAAAAGACTTGATTACTTGATGAATTTGTTCCGAATTTAAATATCAACAACAATTTGATGGGGAAACAGATTTATTTTATTTTATTTGTCTTTTTTCAAAATGTTATGAAATGCTGATGGACTGTTTCATCATTTTCATAATCTGCCGTTATGAAACCAATTATGACTTGATTGATGATTTCCGACTGTAACTGGGAAGTATTTACTTTCTGATACCTTACCCTCCCTTTTCTCTTATCAGTTAAGCCCATGTTTACACAACCACATAAAAAGCAAACCAGAAATAAGTCACAAACACACACACACTACGGGTACAAATACGCACCCTGGGTCCCTCCTGGTCTTGGCTACTGAGATACGTGATGTCGTGAGAGAGCTGTCTGTTGAATCTGACAATTAATCTTAATGGTTGTATAGTCGTCTCAAATAAAACTGTGAAGGACCTTGACGTTACTCTGGTACCCTGATCTCTCTTTTGACGAACATATCAAGACTGTTTCAAGGACAGCTTTTTTCCATCTACGTAACATTGCAAAAATCAGAAACGTGCTGTCCAAAAATGATGCAGAAAAATTAATCCATGCTTTTGTTACTTCTAGGTTAGACTACTGCAATGCTCTACTTTCCGTCTACCCGGATAAAGCACTAAATAAACTTCAGTTAGTGCTAAATACGGCCGCTAGAATCCTGACTAGAACCAAAATATTTGATCATATTACTCCAGTGCTAGCCTCCCTACACTGGCTTCCTGTCAAGGCAAGGGCTGATTTCAAGGTTTTACTGCTAACCTACAAAGCATTACATGGGCTTGCTCCTACCTATCCCTCTGATTTGGTCCTGCCGTACATACCTACACGTACGCTACGGTCACAAGACGCAGGCCTCCTAATTGTCCCTAGAATTTCTAAGCAAACAGCTGGAGGCAGAGCTTTCTCCTATAGAGCTCCATTTTTTTGGAACAGTCTGCCTACCCATGTAAGAGACGCAGACTCGGTCTCAACCTTTAAGTCTTTACTGAAGACTCATCTCTTCAGTGGGTCATATGATTGAGTGTAGTCTGGCCCAGGGGTGTGAAGGTGAACGGAAAGGCTCTGGAGCAACGAACCGCCCTTGCTGTCTCTGCCTGGCCGGTTCCCCTCTAAACCCTATTACAAGGGTTGAGTCACTGGCTTACTGGTGCTCTTTCATGCCGTCCCTAGGAGGGGTGCGTCACTTGAGTGGGTTGAGTCACTGATGTGATCTTCCTGTCTGGGTTGGTGCCCCCCATTGGGTTGTGCCGTGGCGGAGATCTTTGTGGACTATACTCGGCCTTATCTCAGGATGGTAAGTTGGTGATTGAAGATGTCCCTCTAGTGATGTGGGGGCTGTGCTTCGGCAAAGTGAGTGGAGTTATATCCTTCCTGTTTGGCCCTGTCCGGGGGTATCATCGGATGGGGCCACAGTGTCTTCTGACCCCTCCTGTCTCAGCCTCCAGTATTTATGCTGCAGTAGTTTATGTGTCGGGGGGCTAGGGTCAGTTTGTTATATCTGGAGTACTTCTGTCTTGTCCTGTGTGAATTTAAGTATGCTCTCTCTAATCCTCTCTTTCTTTCTCTCTCTCTCTCGGAGGACCTGAGCCCTAGGACCATGCCTCAGGTCTACCTGGCATGATGACTCCTTGCTGTCTCCAGTCCACCTGGCCGTGCTGCTGCTCCAGTTTCAACTGTTCTGCCTGCGGCTATGGAATCCTGACCTGTTCACCGGACGTCCTACCTGTCCCAGACTTGCTGTTTTCAACTCTCTAGAGACAGCAGGAGTGGTAGAGATACTCTTAATGATCGGCTATGAAAAGCCAACTGACATTTACTCCTTTTCCTAGCCACCGTGCTTCTACACCTGCATTGCTTGCTGTTTCTGCACAGCACTTTGAGATATCAGCTGATGTACGAAGGGCTATATAAATACATTTGATTTGATTCATAATGCCGACAAACTGGTGACTCCAGCTCTCTCTGCTTGTTTTCTCAATGTGTATTAGCATGAATTGTCATCCGTCACCTTTCCTCTTCTCTAAAGAGACAGCTGTGGTCTGTCCTGAGCAAAGTATGAGGTGTTACCCTGAGTCAACATAGTTGGGCCTTTGCCATTACTAGTTTATGGTGTTGACTGTGAAGGACTGCGTTCCAGACATATTTTACGTATATTGGTATGTGATACTCTGGGTGTGTTTGTTTAGGAAGTGTAGAATAGAAATATGTTGTTTTGTCTTTATGAAAGATATAATTGAGGATGTGTGTGATTACTGAAATGTTTTGAAGTGATTGCTTCCCAGCAGCAAATGTTAGAGGGTGCAGGGAAATGCTTGTGTTACTATAGCGCCTAACAATGCAGCAAAAATGTCTAACAAGTAGGTCAACATAAATAATCATAAAAAACAAGAAATCACGACCGTCAGAACGAATCCAGTTGACAACCCAAATAACACTGTATAAGTAATCCAAATGCAATCTTTGCCTATATACACCAACAATATATAGACTACTTAGAATGATATGTAGAGACCTACAGCAGTCAGGGGGACAGGAAAACTTGTGGCGAGGCGGTATTTATCACAGCATTTTTTAATCAAGTGTAGAAGCAACTGATTTAGTTTAATAAAATATATCAACGCTTAGCATTCAAACGATTTGTCAACTCGCACACCATTTTTATGTCCTTCATATCGGAGTGCTGCTGCAGCGCTTTGCGTGTCTTGATTCACGAAAATCGCAGGTCGCGCGATAGCTCAAGGCGCGCTCTCTACTTTCCTCTGGTATTTAGCAAGCTTGATAACACATCACTCCCCCTACACAAGCAGAAACTGTTACATAAATGTCGACACAAGAAAAAACGGTTACAAAAATGTAGAATTCTTAATACCTAAACATTAGCGATCTGACATGACGTATTGCATGGAAACGATACTATTTTTCGGTCTGATCAACTCTAGATTGGGCTAACAGCAGCATCTGTTAGCCTACTATGCGCCCTGTCCCTCTTGGCCAGGGTAAACGAAGCAGTTTTAAACGTTGTATATGTATAGCCCATTTGTTTGTGAGAACGTGAATGGGATTACATTTGGTTTATATTAAAACCTGGGCTGACTAGGCTATCTATACTTTCTCGATCCAAAATGATTAACGGGAATGAATAAACACAATAGCTGTTATATAGACTGTTTATACATTTTTAATTAGGCCTGCAATTGGGCAGTACAACACGATGCAAACCTGCACAAAGCAAGCTCAGCCATGTGCGTTTTATTGTCCAATCATGTTGCTTTCTCTGTGTCTGGGAACCCCCCTAGTCCTTTAAAACGTAATTCATGTATAATTCATATGAACAAATACAAGATTGCTGTAGTTTGACAGGGTTTCCATCCTCGTCAAGGCCAGGAGTTAAAAAAACAACATTTGACATGATTAGGAAAACTCTGGTCCCATCATAGCCCATATGAAACCTTTTTACAACAGATTAATTACGTCATACCATTTAAGGTCCGGAGTTTTACCTGATTAGGTTAGGTTAGGAATTGTGTTATATTTTTATACAGTCCTTTCAATTTATTTAATTTTCTATTGAAATCCACTTAAATTAAATGTAATTCATAGTCCTGAAATATCAGTTTGGAGATGATCTCAATCATTGGGGTTGTGCTCTAGATACGAATGAGAGCAATTGAAAGATAGTTTTTTAATTTTTTTAAATGAGGCAATAATTAAGAATTGCTTATTTGCCCATGCTTATTTGCCAATGTCCTGGTTGAACCATTCATGCACACGCTTTGCACAATTTAACGGCATGGCTCGGTTTGGGAGGCGCCCATACTGTCATAGGAAAGATCTCAAGTATATATCCTCGCGTCCTCTCTCCTCGCCTCCTTCTTAAAACCCATTGGATGAGAAAGCCAGAGGTCCCGCCCCTCTGACCTTCTCCTCCAATGGGTTTTGAGAAGGAGACCGAGGAGAGATGACGCGAAGAGTATGTATTGAGATTTCTCCATAGCCGCTTCTCTTATTCAACACCGGTAGTATAAATTCATTGGCCAAAGCGGATCGTTGGTCACACGTGTGGTTTGGTTCGGTCTTTTCTAGTACAAGACTGGAGAGGACTGTAGAAATTTCAAAGTTTACAGGCGGGTATGTATCCGTTTTGCATGATATTTTCAGATGGGATATATTTTATTTTCGGCTAAATTTGCTACATCATTTGGAGGCTAAATGCCATGCATAACGGTGACGTGATCCTCCTGGTGAATTCTTTAGTAACATCCTGCTTATACATGCTAGTATTATATAAAAAATAGCGGGCGCCGATGATATTTTAGTTCCAGACAATGATTCAATTTTGTTCAAGTTTTTGTAAATGACGCACTCCAGTGCATGCGTGTTTGGTAAAATAAAACATTGAGTTATTTTAGCATTTTTGTACAATAAAATATTGTTGTTTACTTTACGTCTATGAAATGAAGGCTACATACTTTTTTTCACGCAGAAACAACCTAACGTTACTTAGTCATCCATGCATTGCATTCCCAGTTGAACCGTTAGGGTCACCCATTCAAACCATTCAGAAATCATATTTCCAAGAAGGCCTACGATTATTCGTCTTCATGGGACTAATGTGTCCTGTCCTGCTTAATCTTTTTATGACAGAAAAGTCAATAAAAAAGACTTGGCTTATAAATGTGCATGGCTATCTTCAGTCATGGTAAAACATGAATATATCATTTTTAATTAGTCTAGGCTATGATATACATTTGTAACAATTATGCTGAGAGTGTGGTAAAAAAGAAAAGAAAAGCACAATGAATGTACATGTGGAAAGTGGTTCAACTAACTAAATGTCAACGCAGGTCTGCTCACTGGACGAGTATACTGTTTTCCAGTGTCTATACATTCCTATAGGATTAAATAGATTCAATTATTCGGGTTAATTTGTCTTCAACAAGCCTATCCCAGAGCAGAGGTATTTAGAGTGGAATAATGTATTAATAACTGCATTTGAAAGCGATTGGGTGTCTCTCCTCACTCTAGCTTCTCTATTGCTTCTCTCTGGAGCGCTTCTCTCTCTTTCTCTCTCTTGAGCTTCTCTCTCCGTCTCTCGAGCCTCTCTCTCCTTCTCTCGAGCTTCTCTCTCCATCTCTCAAGCTTCTCTCTCCGTCTCTCGAGCTTCTCTCTCCGTCTCTCAAGCTTCTTTCTCTCTATGTACCAGTCCACCGCAAAGGTCGCATGACATTCATTTAGACTGATCCTAATTAAATGTGCTCAGATATGCAGACAATGTGTCCAATGTTTCCACTTCTCCACATCTAAATGTATTGCGTAATGATAAATGCACATCACTCTTCCTAGAAGTCTGAAGTTTGTCTCTACAGTATATCCCTCCCTTACTTGAAGCTCTCAGATTCATACACCAAAGTATGTCCTAAATGCATCAATAAAACACATTAAAAGTCCTTCTATTTATCCACTAAATCTCAAATTAAGTGACACCTATTTATTCTCCATACAGTAGTGCACTTATTTTGACCAGAATCACTTTGCTCAGAAGTAACTCAATCATCAAGTTTGCAGATGCCACAACAGTTGTGTGCCTGATTTACCAACAACGATGAGACAACCTACAGGGAGGAGGTGAGGGGAGTGGTGCCAGGGAAATAACCCTTCCCTCAACGTCAACAAAACGAAGGAGCTGATCGTGGACTTCAGGAGACAGCAGAGAGAGCACACCCCCATCCACCCCGACAGGGCAGCAGTGGAGAGGGTGGAAGGCATCAAGTTCCTCGGCGTGCACATCACTGACAACCTGAAATGGTTCATCCACACAGAGAGTGTGGGGAAGAAGACGCAACAGCCCCTAAGACCCAACGGCTTGGACCTTAAGACCCTCACAAACTTCTACAGATGCACCATTGAGAGCATCCTGTCAGGCTGTATCACCTCCTGGTACAGCAATTGCACCGTCCGCAACCGCAGGGCTCTCTACACTGCCTACCCTACAAGACATCTACAGCGCCCGGTGTCACAGGAAGGCCAAGAAGATCATAAAGGACCTCAGCCACCCGAGACAGTACAGGTGCATCAAAGCTGGGACCAAGAGACTGAAAAATAGCTTCTATCTCCATGCCATCAGACTATTAAATAGTCACCACTAGCCGGCATCTGTCCAGCACCCTGCCCTGAACCTTAGTCACTGTTACTGGCCGACTACCACCTGATACTCAACCCCGCACCTTCGAGACTGCTGCACTATGTACATAGTCATTGAAGACTGGTCACTTTAATAATGTTTACATACTGTTTTACCCATTTCATTTGTATATACTGTATTCTAGTCAAGGCTCATCCTATATACAGTGCCTTGCGGAAGTATTCGGCCCCCTTGAACTTTGCGACCTTTTGCCACATTTCAGGCTTCAAACATAAAGATATAAAACTGTATTTTTTTGTGAAGAATCAACAACAAGTGGGACACAATCATGAAGTGGAACGACATTTATTGGATATTTCAAACTTTTTTAACATATCAAAAACTGAAAAATTGTGCGTGCAAAATTATTCAGCCCCTTTACTTTCAGTGCAGCAAACTCTCCAGAAGTTCAGTGAGGATCTCTGAATGATCCAATGTTGACCTAAATGACTAATGATGATAAATACAATCCACCTGTCTGTAATCAAGTCTCCGTATAAATGCACCTGCACTGTGATAGTCTCAGAGGTCCGTTAAAAACGCAGAGAGCATCATGAAGAACAAGGAACACACCAGGCAGGTCCGAGATACTGTTGTGAAGAAGTTTAAAGCCGGATTTGGATACAAAAAGATTTCCCAAGCTTTAAACATCCCAAGGAGCACTGTGCAAGCGATAATATTGAAATGGAAGGAGTATCAGACCACTGCAAATCTACCAAGACCTGGCCGTCCCTCTAAACTTTCAGCTCATACAAGGAGAAGACTGATCAGAGATGCAGCCAAGAGGTCCATGATCACTCTGGATGAACTGCAGAGATCTACAGCTGAGGTGGGAGACTCTGTCCATAGGACAACAATCAGTCGTATATTGCACAAATCGGGCCTTTATGGAAGAGTGGCAAGAAGAAAGCCATTTCTTAAAGATATCCATAAAAAGTGTTGTTAAAGTTTGCCACAAGCAACCTGGGAGACACACCAAACATGTGGAAGAAGGTGCTCTGGTCAGATGAAACCAAAATTGAACTTTTTGGCAACAATGCAAAACGTTATGTTTGGCGTAAAAGCAACACAGCTCATCACCCTGAACACACCATCCCCACTGTCAAACATGGTGGTGGCAGCATCATGGTTTGGGCCTGCTTTTCTTCAGCAGGGTCAGGGAAGATGGTTAAAATTGATGGGAAGATGGATGGAGCCAAATACAGGACCATTCTGGAAGAAAACCTGATGGAGTCTGCAAAAGACCTGAGACTGGGACGGAGATTTGTCTTCCAACAAGACAATGATCCAAAACATAAAGCAAAATCTACAATGGAATGGTTCAAAAATAAACATATCCAGGTGTTAGAATGGCCAAGTCAAAGTCCAGACCTGAATCCAATCGAGAATCTGTGGAAAGAACTGAAAACTGCTGTTCACAAATGCTCTCCATCCAACCTCACTGAGCTCGAGCTGTTTTGCAAGGAGGAATGGGAAAAAATGTCAGTCTCTCGATGTGCAAAACTGATAGAGACATACCCCAAGCGACTTACAGCTGTAATCGCAGCAAAAGGTGGCGCTACAAAGTATTAACTTAAGGGGGCTGAATAATTTTGCACGCCCAATTTTTCAGTTTTTGATTTGTTAAAAAAGTTTGAAATATCCAATAAATGTCGTTCCACTTCATGATTGTGTCCCACTTGTTGTTGATTCTTCACAAAAAAATACAGTTTTATATCTTTATGTTTGAAGCCTGAAATGTGGCAAAAGGTCGCAAAGTTCAAGGGGGGCCGAATACTTTCGCAAGACACTGTAATTACTGCTGTACACACCTTTTCTATTCATATATTGTCCATAATGTATATACACACCATCATATACATAGATATTTATATTCCGGACTCTGACTTGCTCGTCATGATATTTCTTAATACATTTCTTTTTATTTTGAGGGATTTGTGTGTATTGTTAGGTATTACTGCACTGTCTGAGCTAGAAATACAAGCATTTCCCTGCACCTGTGATAACATCTGCAAAGTATGTGCACGCAATCAATAACATTTGATTTGAGTAGTGCACTACACGAGGAAAATAGTGTATCAATTTCAGACCCATCCCTTGACCAATCCCCACAGGTCTCACCCCTGCAGATAATGACCGATCGAGCCAATCACATCAGCGTCGCCATGACTGAAGACGTCACGTCCACCAACGGGACGCCCAGGACCAAGGTCATAACCAGCAGCACCATGGTGGAGCTGAACAAGCTGCAGCCCCGGGGCTCCACGGTCAGCTTCCACAGCATCCAGTACAAGGTGAAGCTGAAGACTGGACCGCTCTGCAAGAGGAAGAACACTGCCAGGGAGATACTGGTGGACCTCAAGTGAGTGGAGTTAGTGGATCCTTTCGTCTCATGTACACACAGACACAAGCAGACAAACACACACTTTCAAAGATGCACACACACTCTCATGTATTCTACACACAGGCTTCCACCTTGAAACATGCCCAAACGCACAAGTTGTAGTGATACTAATTGACTAGTGGATGATCACGTGTGCACACACACACACACACAGTCCTGTGTGGCTCAGTTGGTAGAGCATGGAGCTTGCAACGCCAAGGATAAAGGTTTGATTCCCGCTGGGGCCACCCATATGAAAAATGTATGCACACATGACTATAAGTCCCTTTGGATAAAAGCGTCTGCTAAATGGCATACAATGAGTAAGGTTACATGCACACAATAAGATGATTATTGTGGATAGTCAGATTAATATAATAGTTTGAGGAAAATGTTTACATGCTTTGCAAGAAGAACGATTTCCCTAATAATCCTGTTTACATGGACACATCTGAAGTCAGGCTACCTGATGGCACTCTGTTAAATGCAGAAAGTCGGCAATTAAAATTAACACTCAACCACAGCGACCATGTTATTTTTTTGGAAGCATATTTGATTCTGAGTTGGGACATATAAAGTTTGTATGTGAAAACTACTTCTAAGACTCATACATTCAGTTGTTCCAAACTCACTTCACTCTAAAGAGGGAGGGAGGCTCGCTCGGCTGGTGCTGGCACATGTGCAGATCAAATACACAGCTGGAACGCAGATTAAGGTGTTTACATGTCCTAATAATTCAAAGGAT
Source organism: Oncorhynchus mykiss (assembly GCF_013265735.2). NCBI lineage: Eukaryota > Metazoa > Chordata > Actinopteri > Salmoniformes > Salmonidae > Oncorhynchus > Oncorhynchus mykiss. The sequence continues at coordinate 69,316,721 of NC_048574.1, forward strand.
TGCTCAGAAAACCTGTTTTTTTAATTGGCATATGCTTACTTTGATTTTGACCGTACGCCGATTTAAGATAAGCAGTGTAAGGTGTTTACATGGCTATTGCATAATCTGCCTACTGCCATTCATCAGTTTAATATCAAATTATTACTGTGCATGTAAAAACACTCAATAACTAGCTACATTAACACACACACACGCTGAAATGCTAGTGGACCTGAAGTTAATATACACTTTGACCACCCAATTACATTTGGTGATCATGAAGCTAATTCGATGTGGACTTATTGGCAGATTCCCCTCTTTCTCGCTCTGTGCCTGTTTGCTTGTCTTTCTTGGTACAGCCTCAGTGTATTCCTGCCCACCACCACACACCTTTACAGTGGTGTAAAGTACTTAAGTCAAAATACTTTAAAGTACTACTTAAGTCATTTTTGAGGGTATCTTTACTTTACATATTTTTGCCAACTTTTACTTTTACTTCACTACATTCCTAAATAAAATAATGTACCTTTTACTCCATGCCTTTTTCCTGACACCCAAAAGTACTCGTTATATTTTGACAAGAAAATGGTCCAATTCATACACTTATCAAGAGAACATCCCTGGTCATCCCTACTGCCTCTGATCTGGCAGACTCACTAAACATAGATGCGTTGTTTGTAAATTATGTCTGAGTGTTGGAGTGTGCCCCTGCTGTCCGTCAACAACAAACAAATGAGAAAATTGTGCCGTCTGGTTTGCTTAATATAAGGAATTTGAAATTATTTATACTTTTGATACTTATGTACATTTGAGCAATTCCATTTACTTTCGACACTAAAGTATATTTAAAATCAAATACCTTTAGCCTTTTACTCAAGTAGTATTTTACTGGGTGACTTTCACTTTTACTTGAGTCATTTTCTACTAGGGTATCTTTACTTTTACTCAAGTATGACAATTGGCTACTTTTGTCTACCACTGCCCCTTTACTAGTGAATTAAGGGAGTGTTAACAAATTAGGAATGCTTGTGAGTGTCATTGATGGATCTAACTCAATTATAGGAATTAAGTTTGCTGCCTCTCCAATGCTCATGAAGAGGTTTTAGGTGTGTGTGTGTGTGTGTGTCAGAGAGAGCGTGAAAGTGAAGTGAAACCAAAAGAGGGAGAGAGATCATTAACACAAGTTGACAAAACATACAGGCCTCTCCATTTGAGATTAGGGCTCGCATACTCAGACCACAATGAACAATAGTGCAGTGGAACATTCAAATGTCTTTTTTTTCTGATGGCATTAAATGTACTGGACATTTCCCAGGGAGGAATGCGTAATTTCACACAAGTTTTGGTCCGTTTCCCCTAGTGTTAATTATATGATATTAAGCATGGTTTCTTGCGTGTAATCTCTTTGATGCACTGCGGAGCAAGCTGCCAAGGAACCAAATGAAATGCTGTCACGTGATTCCACACTACAAGCCTTTATAATTCAGCTTTTTAATTCTGTTTTTATATGACAGATACTTTTTTTTTATACCAATTGTGCAAATGTTCTTTGTGGAATCACAAAATTTGATTATGTATTCTTGTTTTGGACCATTATACAATGGTATAGATAGAACTCATTCTCAGATTGTTGGAGGTCTTTGGGGTCAGCGTATTCTTTGTGCTGTTTGAATCGGTTAATTGGAGAACCAAACCTCCTCCTTTTCATTCTGTCACTCTTGTGATTCTTCCGTGTGTATGACTATGCTATAGAGACAATGTTTACACGTTAAAACCACAAGCCCTCGACACTTGATAAACTTGCTGGACTGGCGTGATAACTTTAGCCGCCGTATGTAATGGTTTGATAAGACATTTGTGTAACATTGCGCGTATAGAAAGTAGATGACAAAAATGCTTTGCCCATGACTTGAATGGGTGCTATAAACCTGTCGTAAAGCATGTCATAAGGTGCTATAAATCTAGCATTTCGCTTGATGATAAAAGTTCTGTCCTATAATTCTTGGTCCTTAATCGGCTTTTTTATTGGTATTGATTCAATGTTAGGTTCATCTAGCTTTGATTTTACCAACTTAGTCCAACAGTTTGAAATGCTTATGAATGACTCAGTTGTTGGTACACATATCCAAATCCATTTACTGATTTGCAACTGAACTGTAGGCCTATACTCTTATTGATTTTTGTAAGTCTTTCATAATTTAGAATACAGTGCTACACTTCTCATTGGTGTAAAACATGACGTAACACAGTGTGTGTTGATTACATGTTTATTATGGTAAATATGTGGAATGTTTCAGTGCAACTTAAAATATCTTCTGCGTTTTGTCGTTGTCTTGCAGTGGCATCATGAGACCGGGTCTAAATGCTATTCTAGGACCCACTGGAAGTGGAAAGTCCTCGTGAGTATTTTGTTGATGACAACGGTTTATCTTGAAGGCATTACATTGCTTGTTCCAAAAAAGAAAGGTCCCACAGGTTGCCATAGTGATTATTGATCTAACGTTATGGTTAGGTTCCTGGACGTTCTAGCAGCCAGGAAGGACCCCTCTGGTCTCTCAGGGGAAGTGCTGATCGACGGGGCGCCACAACCACCCAACTTCAAGTGCCTCTCCGGCTATGTTGTCCAGGTAAGTCTATTGGCTACCTGTTGTAAATATTGTCGGAGACCATGACGCCGTTAGAAGAGCATATTCAAAGGAGACATGTACAACACAACTCTAGGGTCCAACAGCAGGAAAAAACAGTATAGCTACAGTACTTTTTTCAAAGCTCCTGACCATATTACCCAGTCAGTGACCTCTGACCTTTGTCTCTGTGACCTCACCAGGACGACGTGGTGATGGGGACTCTGACGGTGAGGGAGAACCTGCGATTCTCTGCAGCGCTGCGTCTGCCCCGCTCCGTGCCCCAGAAAGAGAAGGACACCAGGGTCAACGACCTCATCACCGAGCTAGGCCTGACCAAGGTGGCTGACGCTAAGGTACGTTGTAACATAGAATGGAAATGTTGAGACGACTGTTCAGGACTGAATTCATGGTAGTTTTATGAGCCTGTGAGAGTAAAATCCATAGAATTAGGAATTTGAATTTGAGTAGGACTAAATGCAGTTTAATAGGATCTCTATGATCAAACCGTCCACAGTATTTTCCCTCCACTATATACACTGAGTATACCAAACACCTTCCTAATATTGAGTTGCACCCCCCCCTCCCCCACACACACACACACCACACACACACACACACACAGGGATGCTGGCCCATGTTGACTCCAATGCTTCCCACAGTTGTGTCAAGTTGGCTGGATGTCTTTTGGGTGGTGGACCATTCTTGATACACACAGGAAACTGTTGAGCGTGAAAAACCCAGCAGGGTTGCAATTCATGACAAACTCAAACTGGTGCGCCTGCAACCATACCCCATTCAAAGGCATCTTTTGTCTTTCCTGTTCACCCTCTGAATGGCACATATACACAATCCATCTCTCAATTGTCTCTAGTTCTAGAAATCCTTAATTAACCTGTCTCCTCCCCTTCATCTACACTGATTCAAGTGTCTTTAACAAGTGACATCAATAAGGGATCAAAGCTTTCACCTGGATTTACCTGGTCAGTCTGTGTCATGGAAAGAGCAGGTGTTCTTAATGTTTTGTATACCCATTGTAGATATGCAGTAAAATTGCTTCCTTCTCACCAATGTCTTCCAATGTCATTTTGAAGGTTTCGGGCCATATGAGGGCTATCATGTCATAGAAGGCTGTGGTACCATACAGCATTTGATAGATGTCCAAGGGCTATCATGTGATGTGATTGTGTTCCTCCCCAGGTTGGTACCCAGATGATCCGGGGGATTTCTGGAGGGGAGAGGAAGAGGACCAACATCGGCATGGAGCTCATCATCGACCCCTCTGTTCTCTTCTTGGATGAACCCACCACGGGCCTGGACGCTAGCACCGCTAACTCTGTCCTGCTGCTGCTCAAAAGGTATAGCACTACTATTCCAAGAAGGAAAGACATTTAATTTAATTTCGATTGATTCCTAATGGGTGGGCTTAGTGGTAGGTATCCTACATTTCATATTTGATGCTTTTCTTATTCCCTTCCCTGTTTAATTTGCACCACATTTGTCCTCTAAATGTCCTACCTTTCTTATTGGCTACCCTGTTAAATGTAGACCTCCAGGCCTTTTTTAATTGTCTTATCTCGTTTTAGAATGGCCAATCAGGGACGCACCATCATCATGTCCATCCACCAACCGCGTTACTCCATCTACCGGCTGTTCGACTCCCTGACCCTGCTAGTTAGCGGCAAACAGGTGTACCATGGGCCGGCCCAGAATGCACTGGACTATTTCGCCGACATAGGTAACCTTCAATACCAATACTACACACAAAGTATAAGGAGATACCGTTGATGTGTTGTTTAAGAGCTAAAGGAAGTTAGATTGATGTAAAAGTCCTGAATGGGACAAATCAGAATAGAGATTGATATAGGGGAGACTAATGTTCACATGTGTTGTTGTATCCTAGGTTACGCCTGCGAGGCCCACAACAACCCAGCCGACTTCTTCCTAGACGTCATCAACGGAGACTCTACTGCCACTGCTATGAACAAGATTCAGGGAGAAGGTCATTTTCACACACACACACACACACACACTAACAAACAGTGTGCAGTGTATGAGTCCAAGTCTCGCAAGCACCTGAAAGGTGCCTTAGAGCCCTGGCAGCATAGTAAAAGAACAAGGGACCCAGCGCTCTAACACAAACAACATCTGCCCCTGGGTCAGTAAGGTTAGGGGTGCAGGAGGCTTGGCGTTGCCCAGACAGGGACAGGGGTTGGAGGGAGCGGGCGGCTGATGCTGCAGCCAGGGCCTGAGGCTGGAGGCCAGGCAGTTGGATAACCCCCGTTAATCCTATCAGCTCAATGTGAAAAACCCTCTGATCTGTACTGGTACAGTAGGATTTGTAGGCCTTTGAGAGGCTACGGCTAATGCTAATAGCGACAGGAATACACTATCGGTGTGGATTGTGGAAGGAACCGTTTTGGTACAATGGGAGTAGTCAGCCGAATCTCGGACTGGACTTCAATGAATTTGTATCTGGGTCTTTTGCACTTAGGATAAGGGGATGGATTGAAAAATGGGTTGTTGTCATGGGTGAATTAAGGGGTGATGGTCTCCAACCTTTAACAGTGTGTATTGACTCTCGGTTCTCTCCCCTTCTAGACATTGACTTTGAGGAGCTGAGTGGCTCCAGGCAGACCATCGAGGAGCGTCTAGTGGAGGAGTACAGGAACTGCTCCAACTTCAGAGACACCCAGGTCGAGCTGGAGAGGATCACCCAGGGAAAGCAGTACACCACCAAGCCCACGTCCCGTACTATCACCTACAACAGCTCCTTCTTCACCCAGCTCCACTGGGTCCTAGGCAGAACCTTCCGGAACCTAGCGCTGAACCCCCAGACCTCCGTCGCACAGGTTAGAACACACATCGATACAGATGCACACACACACCGATACAGATGCACACACACACCGATACAGATGCACACACACACCGATACAGATGCACACACACACCGATACAGATGCACACACACACCAATACAGATGCACACACACACCAATACTCACCGGATTTCTATTTGTGGGTTTAAAGTTTAAGAGGTGCTGTACCAATGTCCCCTAAACTCATTTCAAACACACACAACTGGGGAGAGGATTCTCAGAATAAAAGGGTAATGGATTTAGCTCCGCTCCAATCACCAACAACCTTATGATCGGACTTACCCTCCGAGCAAGACTTGAGAATAGTATGATTTTTAATTGCAGCCCGCGTACTTTTCTCTACTTCACAACAAGCTCTTTTGCGCTTAAAGGGTGACAGAGATGGCGGGAGGAGGGAGTTCTGACGACTTAGTGCCCTCATTAGTCATCCAAGGCAACAACATGCCATCAGAAGTATCTCACTTCAAGAATTATTAACAGCTAATTGGCCTCATAGTAAATCGACAATAATCCCAGGCTGGGGTCTGGATCTTAAAGGCTAGAGGGCCGGAGACCTAGCTAATCAGCTTTGCTGACTGTTGTGACCCAGCTGTTGCCTCTCCAGGCCTAGAACTGAAGTGATATCATATCTGGCCACAGCCCCCCCCCCCCCCCCCCTTCCCCCCCCAGTGGCCAGGGCCCAGACCTTTGTCACATGATCACGCCATGACCCACACTGGGCTTCTACATGAGGGGCTTGGGGAATGAGGTGAAAAAGGCTCAACCTTATTAGCTTATCCTCTCACCCTGGGAACCGCGCTGGGGCCGGTTAGGCCTGTCATAAGATGTAAATCGTCAGGATTAAAACAAATGTCGCTCTGGAGATTTCACTCTTTCTCTCTTTGTTTTCTCTTTTTCTTACCCGACATGGACTACCGGTCTGTGGATGAGAATGGATGAGGGAGAGTGTGGAGATCGCTGATTCGGTGTAGTTTGTGTGGGAATATACCTAGTTTTAAGAATGTCCACATTCTTAATGGACTAATCATGTTCTATCAGGGTTCTTAATAAAATAATAATCAGGTTCTATCAGGGTTCTTAATAGACTAATCAGGTTCTATCAGACCTTTACCTCTGCAAGGCCAGGATAAGTAGTGATACTTCTCCTGACCTTTGTATTCATCATAGTATCTTACCTAACTGTATTTCAAGAATATAATATTGTTTTCTTCTCAGAGAGAGAGCTAAACCCTAAAGAGATGTGTTTACATTAAAATGTGCCTGGACCTTTGATCAAAATGGGCTCCTTCGTGCAACTGAAGTCTCAGTTGTGTCTGGCATATTGCCAGACATATAAGATTGTTTACTCCCCAATGCCACGGCACATTGCGGGTCATGATGTAAAATATGACGTTATGCTTGTTTGATTTGCTGACCTTTGACCTGGCTACTACACTTACGATGTTTCTCTTTTGGGCAGCTGGGAATCACCATTTTTCTGGCTCTTATTGTGGGCGCCATTTTCTTCGGGGTGAAGGACAACCAGAGTGGAATACAGAACAGGTGGGGGAACCATTTTTATCACAACACCTTAAATCCATCTCAGAATGGGATGTAAAGGTGATCTGATTTCGATTAATCTGTAGACTGAAATTGATGGTATCCCATGGGGCAGAACAACGGCAGTGTCTGCCTGTAAAGGTTAGGTTAGTAAATGACTCTGCTTTGGGAGAGAGATGTTATAACAGGATAATGCACACATATACACTACGGTTCAAACGTTTGGGGTCACTTAGAAATGTCCTTGTTTTTGAAAGAAAAGAAAAAAAAATTGTCCATTAAAATAACATCAAATTGATCAGAAATACAGTGTAGACATTGTTAATGTTGTAAATGAGCTTTGTAGCTAGAAACAGCTGATTTGTAATGGAATATCTACATATGCGTACAGAGGTCCATTATCAGCAACCATCACTCCTGTGTTCCAATGACACGTTGTGTTAGCTAATCCAAGTTTATCATTTTAAAAGGCTAATTGATAATTAGAAAACCCTTTTGCAATTATGTTAGCACAGCTGAAAACTGTTGTTCTGTTTAAAGAAGTAATAAAACTGCCCTTCTCTAGACTACTTTAGTATTTTTTTAGCATCAGCATTTGTGGGTTCAATTACAGGCTCAAAATGGCCAGAAACAAAGAACTTTCTTCTGAAACTCGTCAGTCTATTCTTGTTCTGAGAAATTAAGGCTATTTCATTCGAGAAATTGCCAAGAAACTGAAGATCTCGTACAATGCTGTGTACTACTCCCTTCATATAACAGCGCAAACTGGCTCTAACCAGAATAGAAAGAGGAGTGGGAGGCCCCGGTGCACAACTGAGCTTGAGGACAAGTACATTAGGGTGTCTTCAACTAGTGTGTTAATCTGCTTACAATAATCAGGATTTTGCTCATTTATTTTATTGGTACAATCACATCTGGGTTCAAATAAATGTGTATTGAGTTATGTAGTATTTAGAAATGTATTTTTATGTGTATTTTGAGTATTTTCAAATACATAGCCCAAACAATTACTTTTAATTGAGTATTTGAATGGTTATTTGTAAAAAATATATAAAAAATAGTCTGCCAAATTGTATTTCAAATACTCAAATACACTCCCATTTATTTAACCCGGGTATTTGAAAATAGTATTTGAAAATACTGACAAATACTTTCCAAGTGTATTTCCAAATACATTAAAATATTCAGCTACCTGTCTTTTCAAATAAACTGTATCTGAATACTTACTTTGAATGTATGTGAAAGTAATTGAGATATTTAAAATAGTATTTGAACCCAGGCCTGGGTCCAATTAGACCTACAGTACGACTCCACTCCCTTGGTCCCTTTAGTCTGAAGGCCGATGGAGTACACACACAGCAAAACATCTAGCATTCATTTCAATAGGGGTTTACCCCCTTTCATTTCATGCATGACTGGGCAGAACATAAGGATTTCATGTCATGACTTGATGTTTCCCCTCTTGTAGGATTGGTGCTCTTTTCTTCATCACCACCAACCAATGTTTCAGCACGCTGTCCGCTGCAGAACTCTTCATCACAGAGAGGAAGCTGTTTGTGTACGTACTGTAGTAGACCAGTGGCACCACTATAACCTGGAATATGGGGGTGTGAGCATGCGGGTCTAGCCAGATTAGATGTAGACATGGTTTGTGTGTGTCTGTAAGTTGTTGTTCGTATGTATAAGGTTGGATCTGGAGTGGAGGAAAAATGAAGAAAAAATATATTATAAAACAACAAGTCTCGCACTCTCTATTATATATATATATATATATATATATATATATACATGTGATTATGAAGACACTGTCTCTGCCTAAATAATTATCAGTATGAAATGGACCAACAAGCATTTGTTTACAGCTACATTAGGTTCACTGTTTGACCTTTGTACTTCTAATTATTCTGTAAATGAGCATTTTCAGTATGAAATACCCCGGCAAGCATTAGTTCCAAATGGCCCTAGCCAAGGAAGTTAGAAAATAAACCACTCAGTATGAGTTAATGTAGACTTCTTGTCTGAGTTAATGTATACTTCTTGTCTTTGTTGTCCCCAACAGCCATGAGTACATCAGCGGGTACTACAGAGTCTCAGTCTACTTCCTGTCCAAGATCCTGTCTGACATCATCACCCTGCGCACCATCCCCGCCATCGTCTTCAGCTGCGTGGTCTACTTCATGATAGGTGGGTTGGATGCACAACATGGGAATGAGACATTTGCATTTATGAAGATTACATTTGATTTGTCAAGATGGAAGGAAAGTAGAGGGACATAGAGTAGACGTTGAGGTAGCTAGCACACAAGCATTTCCCTGCACCTTTTATACCTGCTGTATAAACTGTGCGTGACAAATACAATTAGATTTGAGACGGTAATGGCACAGACAGTAAAAGGTCAAGAAAGGTCAAACGCTCTTTGCAGAGGGGAATGTACCCTACCACTCAAAACCAGACTCTGAAATGATCTTAAAATTCAAGTGTGTGTGTCTCTCCTGCAGGTTTTAAAACCACTCCAGCAGCCTTCTTCATCTTCATGTTCACCGTAACCCTGGTGGCCTACACAGCCACCGCCATGACCATGGCCATCTCTGCCGACCAGAGTGTGGTGGCAATGGCCAACATCTTCATGACCATTAGCTTCGTCTTCATGATGGTGAGTGTAGGGACGAGGGTGTAATGCGGTGGCCACATTCGCGCGGTGGGGTACTCAGGGACGCGCAGGGTGCACCTGAGTTGTATTGCAATGCCAGTTATGGTTCAAGTTCAGCGCTGTCCCACTAGTATTATTTGCTAGTTATGTATAGACATAAATATAAACTTGCGTTGCATACCAAGGTTACACATGGAAATTACAGTGGGGAATGGCCGTCATCTTTTCTAGCCTTGGATTAAAGTGATATAGGATCTGTGGTGTTATTGTCTGTCTTTCTGTTTGATCTTTAGATAGGTTCTGTGGTGTCAAGACTAAGATCAGATTAAGATCACTTTATTGGTCAATTGCACACGAGGTCCAACCGAAATTGGACTTTTAACCTCACCCCTCTGAAAGACCCATATGCATACACGCCAGGTTTTGTAGATATGCTGGGGGCTGCCACACTGGGCGCCCGGGGAGCTGTTGTTGTGGGGGGTTAAGTGCCTTGCTCAAGGGCAAAACGGCAGGCAACAGCATCTAGGATTTGATACCAGCAACCCTCCGGTTGCCAGCTCGGTTGCCAGATTACTTCCTGTCAGACCCGGGATCCGGACTGGCAACCCTCCAGGTGCTGGTTTGCCTTTTTAACGCTCCTGTTGCCGGTTGCTGGCTCGCCGCCGCTCAACTCTCTCTTTGTGGCTGTGTTGGATCCGATAACATTATTGTATCTTGTTCTGCTTGTTGGGCTCCTTCCATTTTACCAGGTCTGTCTTGTAAAATGGCAATTTCCTGGTCAAATTGTAATTTAGGGGTTGGAACTTCAATGTCATTGGTGAATTAATATTTATTGATGTGTTGTCAGATCTTCTCAGGTCTGCTGGTGAACCTGCCCAGTATCATGAACTGGCTGGCCTGGTTGAAGTACCTCAGTATCCCTCGCTACGGTCTAACAGTAAGTACCTCAGTCAGCCACAACTTCTTAATTGATCTAGTGAAATGTTGCCATACTGTATTAATACGTTTAATGTATTCAACTTTTATAGCGCTATTCATTACATATAGAATTGTTTTAAATATTAATATATTCTGTATGTTATTATATACTATAATAAAACTGTATTATTAAGTATTGTAACGTTTCTTAATGACTAGGCCCTGGAGATCAACGAGTTTGTGGGGCTGAAGTTCTGTGAGGACCCTGCCGTTGGCACCACCATGTCTCCTGGCTCTGGCATGATGATCAACTGCAGTATGAACACTAATCACACTCTCGGGATAACGTGAGTAATGTAATCCACACACATACACACTGTGGAATTTATCTTTATAATTTTTGCTTAGAAATAGTGAATAGTTGGTTGACTTAAATACGGTTTATACGGTATATAACTAGTATTATCAGTAGGCTACAAACATGCTGTCATTAAGTGCAGTGCCTGTGATCACTGTAGTACCTCTAGCACCATCTACTGAGGAAGTCATTGTAGATGGAGCAGCAGTTGTGTTAGCTAGATCCTCTACCGTACATTAGAGAATGGCTTATTTCAATAAGGCATCATTACTGGGTATCAATAGCAGCGAAGGCTGAATTATTTGATACAATTAAAAAATATATATTAGAGAATAAACACAAGAATTATCCTACAACACAATACAATTTGACCCACCTCAGCTGAAAACTCAAATTAGTTCAGGTTCAGGATTCAGTCCGTTTCAAAACACTTTCTTCCTATTTAACGTGACCCAGCCTTGCTTGTCCACGGGATCCCATAGATACACCGTGGTGAACGTTTGTTTGGTCTTCTCTCCATCTCATTCCAGGTGCACAGGGGAACAATACCTGGACTACCTAGGAATAGAATACACTACATGGGGCCTATGGGAAAACCACGTTGCCTTGGCAATAATGACACTCATTTTCCTGGTCATCGCCTATCTGAAGCTGCGGTTTATTAAGAAGTTCACATAAGAAGTGTCTTACTTTGCCTTACAATTGACTCCTCTGTGGTTATATCAATGACAAACTGCCGTTAGTTTCTTTCTCCATACATATGTTATAACATGAAGCAGTGTGCCTATGGTTTGCACTGAGACAGGTTAAATGGGTAGTTCAGCCAAATTACATATTCACATATTCATTTCCTGGACAAGTGGAGACTGCAATCCACGCTTTGGCTTTGCTGAACTAGCTACACTAGCACTGTAAATGAGTCATTTGGCTGAACTCACTCTAACGTTCAATATCTATGCATGAATGTACATTTTCACCACATGAATATTAATGTGGAATCTTTGCCCTCCAGTAGTCATTGTTCTCATGTTGACTGCTGTGTTTATTTGGGAGCATTTGTTTCAGTCTAGTACGAGACTGTCTTGGCATTTAGTTAATCGTTTCTATTTATAGAGGAACTGAACTCATTTATTTGAAAAAATTATGATGTTGAATTATGTGCTTTTCTTGTGTGTAATGATTGAATTGTTTGTTTCTATTGTGTTCATTACCTTTTTATCTATACTAGTTTTTTGGAAACAATGCTTTTATAAAAATGTTCATGTAACTTTGCAAGTGGTAATTATGTACCTACCAACAATGTATAGCCAAAATCAACGATACCAACCGTTACCGTGGTTCCAATGGACCATATGCAAGAAATGCCTGACTCCTAGAACACATACAGAGGCCTAAATGGTCACCTTTGTGAGACCTTTTAGTAACAGAGAGACCTTTTTGGTGACAGAGCAGGCGTCTCGTCTGCAGAACAGGCATTTAGGTCAATAGGGGGTATAATCCCATTTAATCTCACCTAATCCCCCAACATATATCAACTCCAATCAAACTGGTTCAATGTACATGACAGGTCCATTCCTGACACCTTATATTCAAGGTTTAGAGTCACTATCGGTGTGTTCAAACGTATCAAACAACGACCCGGATTAAATTTACGATTTTTTAACACACACCACTTCATCGTTTTAGCATCACAACACACTTTATTTATTTTTCACACCTTTGATATACAGTATGTAACCACAAAAAAAATGACTAAACAATACGACTACAAAATACTGCAAGGCACCGTACATAATAATACACACGAGGATCACATGACCCTAGATGCACTCCGAATCGAAGTTTGTTTCAAGTTACAATATGTATCATATTATGCATTTATAAGAAGGGTGTTTTGTAAGTCATTACAAAGTGATATAGGTTAGTAATTATGACAGGATGAGCCACACTTGTTACGATATTAAAATGACAAAAAAGGAAAGCAGCAAATGAACGATCGATGAGACCATTTCCTGTGGAATATCAAGATGTGCGTGCGTGCATATACGGCGTAACCAAAAACCAAAAGCCCTTGAGCTACATACCCGCACAGGAAAAGCAATGATATGCCGTGTATTCTTAGAATATAAACCAAATGGAAATAGCTTAAGAGGCTAGTTCATTTACATCACATGTAATATCTCCAATATAATCAAAACCTTCATTGTGTCCAGCATCTTCATGTACCCGAATTCTTCATTTTAAACGCTACAATCATGTGCTTGCACTGTAAGCTTTGTAAATGTATCAGGTCATATTTTGCTTGCCTTAAAGCATGTACCATCTTATAGATGGAGGATGTAAGACTGTTTTCAGACCATATGAGTCTATTGGGTGGGTTTCACTCACACTCTTGGATAGCTGAGGTGCCGTGCACGTGATTTGCCATTGTGGTATCATGTGTAAAGATTTCAAACAAACACAGAGGGATGATGATGGGACTATGTACTGGTATATAATGTAGAACACAACCAGAAAGGACATTTACACAAGGATATCTTCATTTGTGTGACAACCTATTCTGCCACAACCGATGAATACAATCTCGAACCTCACTAAAATGTCTCTTAAAGTTACACTTAGCCTCCGATAGGTCCAAATCCTTACTTAAAATTTGATTGCGTAACTCGGACTTCCACGATAATCTTCCATTGAGGTCAATGGGAACATTTTCAGAACATTCAAATTGCATGCACACATCTCAAGTAAGGATTTGGCGCTTAGAAACCTGTAAAAAATACTATAATGTCTCTTTCTCATTACCGTGTAACTTTCTGGTGGGCGGAATTTTACACGTGGCCACTCCCATTACCCCCAGCGTCCACCCCATCAGTAGAAAGGGAGGAGGAGGGGCGGGGGCGTGGTTGGGCTCCTGGACCAATGGCAGTGGCGGGCTGGTGATGGCTGACCTGTGAGACAGTGTCGTCAGACTCCCAGCGCTCTAGCTCCTCCCTTACCAGCCGCTCCATCTGCTCTCTCTGGACGTCCATGTCACGACCCTGCCTCTCATCCTGGGGGAGGAGGAGAGATTTGATTTGATTAGTATCTTTTAGTCATCATTTGGACTAATCTTCCAAGAGTCCTTAAACATATAACACACTGTTACAAACAGACATAATACCCTAACATATTGACCAGATAAATAGTCTAACAGTCAGAGAGAGGGGGGACAAAAGGGAGAAGGGAGATGTTGGAACGAGAGAGATGGACAGAAAGAGAGGGGAAGGAAAGATTTTTTTAAAAGTGTTTGGTGTGGGCGAGATGGGCATGTGTGTGTGTGTCCCCCCATGTACATTCCGTCTCACCTCCAGCACCCCCTCCAGCAGTTTTCCCAGCACGTCTCTCCTCTTGAGCTTAGCTCTCTCCATGGCCTCCAGCTTCACAATCACTGCATCGATCTTAGACACTATACTACCTATGGAGTGCTCCATCCGGTCAACACGACGCACCAGCCTGGAATAGAACAGAACAATAATGTCAATAACACGTTTATATAACATGCTATATCCATAGTTACGACACATGGTTTAAAACATTTAAATATCAGGTACATCCTCTGTCGGAAACACACAGAGGACCTTTCAAAAGCCCAATACTTCAACTTGGCTGGTAATAGAACTCGACCTACACTTGAAACTCTTCGTAGGGCACGCCTCCTGAGCTGCTGCCGCGGCGACGGGAGCTGTGACCGCTGTCCTCGTCGTCATCCTCCTCCGAGTCGTCATGGCTACGGGGGAAGCTCCGCCCACTGGTGGGTCTGGGCAACGAGCTGCGCTCCAGATCCAGGTCCTCCTGGCCATATGTGCAGAGACACACTGAACATCTGCAAAAGTGTGTGTGTAGCTCGTTGCCCTGTGTGTGTGTGTGTGTGTGTGTCCACTCACTCTCTCTTTCTCCAGGTCGTCCCTCATCTGCTGGTGTTCGTGCTCAGTCAGCTCCTGGTCCCCACCGTGGTCATATTTGGCAAAGATGGCCTCAATCTCCTCATCCGTGTGGCCCTTTCTAAATACACAAACAACAACACATTTAGTTGTACTATTACATGTGACGTGTGTCTTGATGTCTTTCTTCGTATGTATGTATAAATGAATGAAATAGTGTATGTTTATGAATTAGTCAGTGAAACCCCAGTTTGGTTTCAGGCGCTGCAGCGGTCACCCTTTGAGGTCCTGGCGGAGCTCGCCGAAGTTGAGTTTCCCACCGGCCTGGCGCAGACTGTCTGATATGTCATCCACAGTGGTCTTCTTCAGTCTCAGCTTCATCAAGGCTTTATTACAGCCCTGCAGGGAGAGAAACAGCACTCGGACAAACTCAAGGACACCTATCAACTCTGAGGTGAATGTTGTTGCCATTTTCATTCTGCATTATGCAGTTATTCAGTATTCATGTTGATAATATTCAACAGTAACGTAAAATTACATTAACTTGAGTCTCCTTTTCAATTGAACTCTTTACTTCATAGAATCATAAATATGAAGTTGCTATGATACAAGTCAGCTTGCAGTTGTTTGAAATACTCAGCTACAATGACGCGTTAAGGGATCACATACACCTACTAGAACAAATAACCCCACATACACCTACTAGAACAAATAACCCCACATACACCTACTAGAACAAATAACCCCACATACCATTTGGGTCCCATACCTTTTTAATGAGGTCCGTCATCTCCATCTCAGACCTCTGCTGGGACATGTCTGCCTTCACCTCTGAGTAGGTGTCATTGATGATGGCCAGGAACATATTCTACAGGGAGACAAAAAACAGTCAGAGCAAACGTTAATCTCTCTAGATAATGTAGATCAAATAGAACAATATGAATATATATCAATATAACCACACATTTATCAATGGTAGTATATCAAAACTCACCATGAGGATGAAGAAGATGAAGAAGACGAAGGTGATGAAGTAGATGGGTCCCAGGACTGGGTTAGCCTCCTCTATCTCTGAGAACTCAAAGTCTCCCAGGATGATGCGGAACTGGGTAAAACTACATGGAAAAGAAGAGAAGAAGAAGAAGCTATGAAGAGGCTAAGATGAAGCTATAGGGGTGCGTTACCATTATAGTTCCAATGGGTCAAATTCCAAACAAAATTCCAATCAATCAATGTCTATGAAGAACCTAAAGAACTGAGAATCTTGGAACCTGGGTTGATTCCAATCAAACCAATGTTACTTACATGCAGGCTTGGAAGGTACTGAAGTCGTTGACCTGGGTGCCAAACACCAGGTAGGCCAGCTGAGCGTAGGCCAGGAAGATGATGAAGAACATGATGGCGAAACCGATGAGGTCCTTGGCACAGCGAGACATGGTGGTGGACAGCTGGCTCATGGTCTTGTTGAAGTTGATGAACTTGAAGAGCTGAAGAGGAGAGATGAGCAGAAACCAGGTCAGAATTCAAGTGTCTTTGAAAAGCGTTATATCAATTCTGTCTTTTTTTTATTTGTATTAAAATCATGCTAATATAGTCTTGCTTTATGGGAGCATACTTTGGCTTCTGCCAACAGGTCCTTTATGGCACAGGTAGTAGTACTCTCATCCTGTAACCAACTGTAGAGTGTCTGGTTCAAGCGCTGCTCCTGGTCAATTCCCACTCAATTGCTACATTCAGCGTGTCAAGCCATTCTTACCTTCACCCAGGAGAAAAGGACGATGATTGCGGCCATGTTGTTGAACGTAACCTGGAGGTGTGCCAGAGGCTCGAAGCTGGGGTGGGCGCTGTGGTTCTCCAGAAGGTCTTTGAGACGATTGCTCACCACTGATGTTCTGGTGATGTTGATGATTATGGCAGAAACACTCAACTGGAAAAAGAGGAGGGGGATATTTGGAATCTCAACACAACAATATTTGGATCCCTTTGTTCCAATGTCTATACTAGCCTACCACTTAGAATGCATGTTCATTGCACTAACTCATTCTAAGTAGTATGCTAGTGGGGATACTGGAACAGAGCCCTTCTTTACTTGTTTCAGGGTGTTTCAGGGGGACTCCATCCCTTCCTACTCCTTGCTAGGGCGGCCATCTTGAATTACGTACCACAACGATGAGGACGTCCAGGCAGTTCCACACACTCTTGAAGTAGCGCAGGCGGTGGATGCGGATCTCCAGGGCCTCCTCCACCACGTAGTACAGGATGAAGAGGCAGAAGGCCACCTCACACACCCCGACAAAGTAGTCCCAGCTGGACACGTAGCGAATCAGACGCACCGTCTGAAACTGCCAGGAAGTGACTACGCCTCCTGTAGCAGGGAACTCCACCACCAACCTGAAACATTCAATTCAATTCAACTGTATTTATCCCCGCAGTTAAGCCGACAGGTTAAACTGAATGAACAAGAGATATTCCGTATTCAGCCTCTCTAGGGTGAAAATCGAGGTTCAATGACACCAGATTGTGGATGAGGATGGTAACTAGAGAACTCCTATTGGATTGCATGAGTCATTGATCCCAACCATGGATGTCTTGAGAGCCTGAATTGAACCTATGTATCACCTATATAACCAGTGTGAAACAGTCCTAAGTAACATGTAATACGTATGTAATAACACTGGGCTCTGTACCTGGCAATACAGAAGAGGTTGATGTTGCCGTTGTAGACGGAGAAGTCCAGGAAGACGGCTCTGGTTCCTCTGTCCAGCCACAGCTGGTGTTTTAGGGAGCGTAGCAAGCCAGCTGACTCATCTCTGGAACGGGCCAGGTCCTGGTAGTACCCCCCTCCACCGTAGGTAGCCACCTGGCCCCAGTAACTACTCCCATTCAGGCTGTTCTCCTCTGTGTACATCCACCTGGTGGGAAGACAGACAGTCAGACTCATCATAGAGCCACAGTGAAACAGTTTGGCCTGGTATTCACTGGTGGCTATTGGTGAGTGACCTTATACGCCATCATCTGGTGGACATCATCCATAATGTGCTTTCAGTTAACACTAGAGCACATGTTGTAACTATTGCTTTGGTTTA
Organism: Oncorhynchus mykiss; assembly: GCF_013265735.2. Taxonomy (NCBI): domain Eukaryota; kingdom Metazoa; phylum Chordata; class Actinopteri; order Salmoniformes; family Salmonidae; genus Oncorhynchus; species Oncorhynchus mykiss. The sequence goes on from NC_048574.1 coordinate 69,334,677, forward strand.
GTCTCTAGCATTACAACCAATTGTAGCTTTATGGTTGCTTTCTTATACGTTACCATTTAACTATACTGTACATCTAACAGTAGTGCATAGTAGTTTAGTAGACGTACGCAGTTCCGTTCATGGGGCCAAAGGGGGCGCTGTCCTCGTTGCTCGGGGTGTACATGTTGTAGCAGTCCTGTACCTCATCCCTAAGGTCCTCGTGCACGGAGCAGGATTCGTTGCGAACTTTGACCTGGCGGAGGCGGGGCACCCCCAGTAGCAGGTTCTCATAGTAGATCATACTGTGGTTCTCAGGGAGACTCTTGTTGTTGTACCACACTTCCCAATACATCCCGTTCAGGAAGGGACCCTCTGTGAACTGCATGGTGGAGAGACACGCACTGGTTACAGAGAGAATTTCATCTGAAAGCTCTGCTGGTCTGTTAGGTTCTAACTAGATTCATGGAAATGCTCCATTGTTCTATTTGGTGTTAATTAATGTGATTTGAACTAAATACTTTTAAGTGCTGCTTTGGTTTTATGCTTCATATACACTACACAACAAAAAGTATGTGGACACCTACTCGTCGAATATCTCATTCCAATATCCTGGGCATTAATACAGAGTTGTAGAGGAAAAGCTTCTGGGAAGGCTTTCCTCTACATGTTGGAACTGCTGCAGGGACTTGCTTCTATTCAGCCACAAGAGTATTAGTGAGGTTGGGCAATTATGCCTGGCTCGCAGTCGGTGATACCAATTCATCCCAAAGGTGTTCGAAGGGGTTGAGGCCAGTCAAGTTCCTCCACACCGATCTCGACAAACCATTTCTGTATGGACCTTGCTTTGTGCATGCAATTATTGTCATGCTGAAACAGGAAAGGGCCTTCCCTAAACTGTTACCACAAAGTTGGAAGCACAGAAACGTCTAGAATGTCATTATATGCTGTAGCGTTAAGATTTCCCTTCACTGGAACTAAGGGGCCTAGCACGAACCATGTAAAACAGCCCCAGACCATTATTCCTCCTCCAACAAACTTGACAGTTGGCACTATGCATTGGGGCAGGTAGCGTTCTCCTGGCATCCTCCAAACCCAGATTCATCCGTCGGACTGCCAGATGGTGAAGCGTGATTCATCACTCCAGAGAAAGCGTTTCCACTGCTCCAGAGTCCAATTAAGGTGAGCTTTATACCACTTGTGTGCGGCTGCTCGGGCATGGAAACCCATTTCATGAAGCCCTGGCGAACAGTTGTTGTGCTGACGTTGCTTCCAGAGGTAGCTTGGAACTCAGTAGTGAGACGATTTTTAAGCAATACGCGCTTCAGCACTTGGGGGTCCCGTTCTGTGAGCTTGCGTGGCCTACCACTTTGCAGCTGAGCCGTTGTTGTTGCTAGACGCTTCCACTTCACAATAACTGCAGAAATGTGATAAACTGACTTGTTGGAAAGGTGGCATCCTATGATGGTGCCACTGAGCTCTTCAGTAAGGCCAATCTACTGCCAATGTTTTTTTAATGGAGAATGCATGGCTGTGTGCTCGAGCACTGGATGTGGCTGAAATAGACAAATCCACTCATTTGAAGGGATGTCCACATACTTTTGTATATATAGTGTAACTGAGCATGGGCCAAAGTAAATGCATTGGCATCTTTGTTATGCCATAACTAAGCACCAAGCTCTATTTTCCAATCAGACAAAAAGCACAAAGCAGGAGATTAAACCACTGCATAGCAAACCGGGGAATTGACTCATTGAATTGACTCACCTTCCAGAATTCACCCATAGTTGAGAGGCTTCTGAATGTGGCTGTGTCCCCCGGGGACAGTGGTGTATCCAGGAAGAGCTGGGACATCACCTTGGTGTAGTAGTACATGTTGGAGCCCACCATCCCATAGGTCACTACACAACACAACAGAAGAGACTGTAAGAGTTTCTCTGCATGAGATTATGGTGCATTTTCCTTCGTGTTTTTAGTTACACAGCATACCTATTCAGCATTTTCTAATAACTGTTTATTTCATACATGCTTGTATACATAACCAATGTTTCAAATAATGAATAACGGCATTAATGTTATCCTATCGTTATACTATATATTACTGTCGTGCTACAGTTGTATTAGCCTATATTGTGTTTACCCCCATAGTCCATTGACACATCGGTGCATCAATCTAAGTAACATAATTTAAAAAATCCCCATCAAAATCCATCAGTTTAAAAGAAAACTACCCAGAAACTATCTTTTGGTATTTGTTTCATTTGTCCATTGTTGACATAGTCCTGAAATATTTTGCTTGTCAGCAGTAAAGTTTTCAAGATATGTAACTTTCAAAGTACAGAAATCATCCCCATATAATGCATTTTGCATCATATGATGCTGTATTTTAAGTCATATGATGGGATGATTTTTGTATTTTGAAAGTTACATATCTTGAAAACTTGATTTCTGACAAGCAAAACAAATGTCAACAATCGACTAATCAAACAAATACCAAAGAATACCAAAAGTTTTGGGGTGGAATTTTCCTTTAAGCTCGAGATATGTTTTTTTTGCATGGGCTATGTCTCAATCCACCGCATCCGCCTGTGGCGGTCTTCCTCATCTGAGGTGGAAAGTGGCAGAGCTAGAGCTCTGTTTGTCTGACCAGGAGACATCCCTAAAAAAGATACTCTCAAGAAAACGTCTATAGCGTCTGAACGGTTTGGCCTACAAACTAATATGACCACTCTATAGAAAGGTAAGGATCTCACGAACATGATGGCTCTATGACAAGTGTCGTGGGACTTATCTAAAGGTAACCCATACAAATGAAAGTATGGAGGTAGTTTTGTTCCAACAAGGGGTTAAATATGTGTAAAAAAAACTAAAACATTGCCTGAGCTTTCGTATATGTCCTGGATATAGAAGAGACACTTCCAAACCTCTTTTTTGCGTTATTCAATGCGTTTCTATGGGCTATAGTAGTAAAGGACAAATTCAATATTTTTTAAAAATTATATATATATATATATATATATATATATATATATATATACCTAAAGGGGTCCTACATTTTTTTAATAAAATAGCTAAATGGTCCATGGTATGACTTTCTTAAAACAATCCCCAACCCCCAACGGCTTACACTTCTAAGAAATGTATACAGCAATATTGTGAACTACATCTTTGTGTTGATCATGTGTTTCTCTCTCTGAATGGTCCAACAGGTACAGTGCTGAACCTCAACATGGGGACCCCTCTGGGGTGCGTGCTCAGTCCCCTCCTGTACTCTCTGTTCACTCATGACTGCATGGCCAGGCACGACTCTCTGAATGGTCCAACAGTTACAGTTAGCACCAGCTACCAAATCCTGGCCTACTGCACTGAGGCCAAGACCTGTTTAAGATGCCACTGAAAACAGAAATGTATAGGGGAAAGGGAATAGCTAGTCAGTTACACAACTGAATGCATTCAACCGAAATGTGTCTTAAGCATTTAACCCAACACCTCTGAATAGGGCTGCCTTAATTGACATCCATGTCATTGGTGCCAGGAGAGCATCTGTGTATACTTGAATCTGGTCAACCAGCTCCCATGCACAGGGCTTACAGGGCTTACACTTCCACAAGCAGCAAAGTCACAGGGATAAAACGTATTCAGCGTTCCATAGTCAATACAGGACTAAGAATGAATCGTACTACACCGGGCTCTGATGCTCGTCGGATGTGGCAGGGCTTGCAAACTATCACAGACTACAAAGGGAAGCAAAGCCGCGAGCTGCCCAGTGACACGAGCCTACCAGATGAGCTAAATTACTTCTATGCTCGCTTCGAGGCAAGTAACACTGAAATATTCATGAGCATCAGCTGTTCCGGACGACTGTGTGATCTCACTCTCCATAGCCGATGTGAGTAAGATCTTTAAACAGGTCAACATTCACAAGGCCCAGGACCAGACGGATTACCACGATGTGTACTCCGAGCATGCGCTGACCAACTGGCAAGTGTCTTCACTGACATTTTAACCTGTCCCTGACTGAGTCTGTAATACCAACATGTTTCAAGCAGACCACCATAGTCGTTGTGCCCAAGAACACTAAGGTAACCTGCCCGAATGACTACCGACCCATAGCACCCATGTCTGTAGCCATGAAGTGCTTTGAAAGGCTGGTCATGGCTCACATCAATACCATTATCCCAGAAACCCTATACCCACTCCAATTTGCATACTGCCCCAACAAATCCACATATGATGCAATCTCTATTGCACTCCACACTGTCTTTTCCCACCTGGGCAAAAGGAACACCTAGGTGAGAATGCTATTCATTGACTACAGCTCAGCGTTCAACACCATGGTGCCTTCAAAGCTCATCACTAAGCTAAGGACCCTGGGACTAAACACCTCCCTCTGCAACTGGATCCCGAACATCCTGACGGACCGCCCACAGGTGGTAAGGGTCGGTAACAACACATCCGCCACGCTGATCCTCAACACGGGGACCCCTCAGGGGTGCGTGCTCAGTCCCCTCCTGTGCTATCTGTTCACTCATGACTGCATGGCCAGGCACGACTCTAACACCATCATTAAGTTTGCGGATGACACAACCATGGTAGGCCTGATCACCGACAACGATGAGACAGCCTATAGGGAGGTCAGTGACCTGGCCGTGTTATGCCAGGACAACAACCTCTCCCTCAATGTGATCAAGACAAAGGAGATGATTGTGGACTATGGGAAAGGAGGACCGAGCACGCCCCTATTCTCATCGACGGAGCTAGAGTGGAGCAGTTTGAGAGCTTCAAGTTCCTTGGTGTCTACATCACCAACAAACTATCTTGGTCCAAACACACCAAGACAGTCAAGACAAAACCTATTCCCACTCAGGAGACTAAAAAGACTTGGCATGGGTCCTCAGATCCTCAAAAAGTTCTACAGCTGCACCATCGAGAGCATCCTCACTGGTTGCATCACTGCCTGGTATGGCAACTGCTCGGCCTCCGACCACAAACCACTACAGAGGGTAATGCGTACGGCCCAGTAGATCACTGGATCCGAGCTCCCTGCCATCCAGGACCTCTATACCAGATGATGTCAGAGGAAGGCCCTAAAAATTGTCAAAGACTCTAGCCACCCTAGTCATAGACTGTTCTATCTGCCACCGCACGGCAAGCGGTACCGGAGTGCCAAGTCTAGGTCCAAAAGGCTTCTTAACAGCTTCTACCACCAAGCAATAAGACTCCTGAACATCTAATCAAATGGCTACCCAAACTATTTGCATTGCCCCCCGCTCCCCCCTCCCCCTTACGCTGCTGCTACTCTCTGTTTATTATCTATACATAGTCACTTTAATTAACTCTACCTACATGTACATATTACCACAATTACCTCGACTAACCGGTGCCCCCGCAACATTAACTCTTTACCGATACCCCCTGTATATAGCCTCGCTATTGTTATTTTACTGCTGCTCTTTAATTATTTGTTACTTTGAAAAAAAACGTTTATATTTTTTTACATAACAATTATTTTTCTTAAATTGCATTGTTGGTTAAGGGCTTGTAAGTAAGCATTTCACTGTAAGGTCTACTACACCTGTTGTATTTGGCGCATGTGACAAATCAAATTTGATTTGATTGTGGTATTTTAACAATGGAGGATTGGTTGATTTCAATGTTTTTCATGATGATTGATAAGAAAAGTATCGTCCAACCCGACTTATTCAGCATTCCATTGTAGTATTTGCTTATATGATCTGTTGGACTGCATCCAGGTCCATATTTAAGCTATATCTAAATAAATATACATAAACAGTCCAACATACACACATATATGGCTCATATATATGCTATTTTCCAAGCCTCTATTTCATTGACTCCCACCTGGCTGAGAAACTGGCTGATCTAGCTCCATCTATCCAGCCAGGAAATGACTTCCTGATCCACCCAAAACCCCATTCTGGCACGGGAACACTTTTCCTCTCAGCAGCCGTGGTATAAGGAGTGGTGAAACTAGATTAATAGCATTCTGACTCTCGGTTGTGCTGTATTCTGGAACTTTCATCATCTTCCCACAATCCTTTTCCCAAACGTACAATAATAGTGACTAAACTCTAATGGAAGTTCCTGGCTTGAGGAAGCTTTCCTGATACGCTGCCAGAGTTGTTTATCAGACCTAAGGAGTTTGGAAAATGACTTTTCTGCTAGGAAAGCTGGTCAGCGGGAAAAAGTATCCTCACGGACTTAGTATTAGTCCTAGCTAAGAGCAGCAGTTACATAGTAATACCACTTCAATATGTTTTCAAGAAAATACAAATGCGAGTACACAAAAGTGCTATACTTGATAGGTGTATGTACTTTTACTACTACCTTATTACAATGTCATTATATTGGTTTGCCTATCCTATAGTTATTCTGGTTCATAAACTGGGTGGTTTAAGCCCTGAATGCTGATTGGCTGACAGACGTGGTATATCAGACCGTATACCACAGGTATGACAAAAAATTATTTATACTGCTCTAATTACGTTGGTAACCAGTTTATAATAGCAATAAGGCACCTCGGGGGTGTGATATATGGCCAATATACCACGGCTAAGGGCTGCATCCAGGCACTCCTTATCCGTGGTATATTGGTCATATACCACACCCCCTCGGGCCTGACTGTTTAAATAATGCATGTCTACGAAGTGGGGCCAACATTTTTAATGCAAAAAGACTCTTATGATGCCCAACATGCATCCTCTGTGGGTGTGTTTTTTTGTTTGTTTTTTTTCACCTTTGTTTAACCAGAGAAAAGAGTCTCCAGCTTCAGAGATTTTTGCAGTTCGTTCCAGTCATTGGCAGCAGAGAACTGGAAGGAAAGGCGGCCAAAGGAGGAATTGGCTTTGGGGTGACCAGTGAAATATACCTGCTGGTAGGCTATTTTGTAAATGACATCACCGAAGTCGAGGATCGGTAGGAAGGATCGGTAGGATAGTCAGTTTTACGAGGGTATGTTTGGCAGCATGAGTGAAGGATGCTTTGTTGCGAAATAGGAAGCAGATTCTAGATTTTAGAGATGCTTAATGTGGGTCTGGAAGGAGAGTTTACAGTCTAACCAGACACCTAGGTATTTGTAGTTGTCCACATATTCTGGGTCAGAACCGTCCAGAGTAGTGATGCTGGACGGGCGGGCAGGTGCGGGCAGCAAACGGTTGAAGAGCATGCATTTAGTTTATTTAAGAGCAGTTGGAGGCCACGGGAGAGTTGTATGGCATTGAAGCTCGTCTGGAGGTTAGTTAGCACAGTGTCCAAAGAAGGGCCAGAAGTATACAGAATGGTGTCGTCTGCGTAGAGGTGGATCAGAGAATCCCCAGCAGCAAGAGAGACATCATTGATGTATACAGAGAAGAGAGTCGGCCCTAGAATTGAACCCTGTGGCACCCCCATAGAGACTGCCAGAGGTCCGGACAACAGGCCCTCCGATTTGACACACTGAACTCTATCAGAGAAGTAGTTGGTGAACCAGGCGAGGCAGTCATTTGAGAAACCAAGGCTGTTGAGTCTGCCGATAAGAATGTGGTAATTGACAGAGTCAAAAGCCTTGGCCAGGTCGATGAATACGGCTGCACAGTATTGTCTCTTATCGATGGCAGTTATGATATTGTTTAGTACCTTGAGCGTGGATGAGGTGCACCCATGACCAGCTCGGAAGCCAGATTGCATAGCGGAGTAGTTACAGTGGGATTCGAAATGTTAAGTAATCTGTTTGTTAACTTGGCTTTCGAAGACCTTAGAAAGGCAGGGTAGGATAGATTTAGGTCTGTAACATTTTGAGTCTAGAGTGTCTCCCCCTTTGAAGAGGGGGATGACCACGGCAGCTTTCCAATCTTTGGGGATCTCAGACGATACGAAAGAGAGGTTGAACAGGCTAGTAATAGGGGTTGCAACAATTTCGGCTGATAATTTTAGATAGAGGGTATAGATTGTCTAGCCCGGCTGATTTGTAGGGGTCCAGATTTTGCAGCTCTTTCAGAACATCAGCTATCTGGATTTGGGTGAAGGAGAAATGGAGGAGGCTTGGGCGAGTTGCTGTGAGGGGTACAGGGCAGTTGACCGGGGTAGGGGTAGCCAGGTTGAAAGCATGGCCAGCCGTAGAAAAATGCTTATTGAAATTCTCAATTATCGTGGATTTATCGGTGGTGACAGTGTTTCCTAGCCTCAGTACAGTGGGAGGAGGTGCTCTTATTCTCCATGGACTTTACAGTGTCCCAGAACATTTTTGAGTTTGGGGTACAGGATGCAAATTTCTGCTTGAAAAAGCTAGCCTTGGCTTTCCTAACTGCTTGTGTATATTGGTTCCTAACTTCCCTGAAAGGTTGCATATCACGGGGGCTATTTGATGCTAATGCAGTACGCCACAGGATGTTTTTGTGCTGGTCAAGGGCAGTCAGGTCTGGAGGGAACCACGGGCTATATCTGTTCCTAGTTCTACATTTTTTGAATGGGGCATGCTTATTTACGATGATGAGGAAGGCACTTTGAAAGAATAACCAGGCATCCTCTACTGACAGGATGAGGTCAATATCCTTCCAGGATACCCGGGCCAGGTCGATTAGAAAGGCCTACTCGCTGAAGTGTTTTAGGGAGTGTTTGACAGTGATGAGGGGTGGTCGTTTGACTGCAGACCCATTACGGATGCAGGCAATGAGGCAGTTATCGCTGAGATCTTGGTTGAAAAGAGCAGAGGTGTATTTGGAGGGCAAGTTAGTTAGGATGATATCTATGAGGGTGCCCGTGTTTACGGATTTGGGGTTGTACCTGGTAGGTTCATTGATAATTTGTGTGAGATTGAGGGAATCAAGCTTAGATTGTAGGATGGCCGATGGTGTCCATGGCACAGCTGGGGGCAGAGGGTGGTCTATAGCAAGCGGCAACGGTGAGAGACTTATTTCTGGAAAGGTGGATTTTTAGAAGTAGAAGCTCTAATTGTTTGGGCACAGACCTGGATAGTATGACAGAACTCTGCAGGCTACCACTCTGCCCCCTTTGGCAGTTCTATCTTGTTGGAAAATGGTATAGGGTTTTTTTCAGGGTTTTTGGTGATCTACCTAAGCCAGGATTCAGACATGGCTAGGACACCCGGGTTGGCAGAGTGTGCTAAGGCAGTGAATAAAACAAACTTGGGGAGGAGGCTTCTAATGTTAACATGCATGAAACCAAGGCTACGGTTACAGAAGTCAACAAATGAGTGCGCCTGGGGAATGGGAGTGGGGCTAGGCACTGCTGGGCCTGGATTCACCTCTACATCACCAGAGGAACAGAGGAGGAGTAGGATAAGGTTACGGCCAAAGGCTATAAGAACTGGTCATCTAGTACGTTCGGAACAGAGAGTAAAAGGCGCAGGTATCTGGGCGCGATAGATTAGATTCATGGCATAATGTACAGACAAAGGTATGGTAGGATGTGAATACAGTGGAGGTAAACCTAGGCATAGAGTGACGATGAGAGAGATATTGTCTCTAGAAGCATCATTTAAACCAGGTGATGTCACCGCATGTGTGGGAGGTGGAACTAGGGTTAGCTAAGGCATATTAAGCAGGGCTAGAGGCTCTACAGTGAAATAAGACAATAATCATTAACCAGAACTGCAATGGACAAGGCATATTAACATTAGGGAGAGGCATGCGTAGCCAAGTGATCATAGGGGTCCAGTGAGTAGTTAAGCTGGCTGGAGACACGGCGATTCAGACAGTTAGCGGGCCGGGGCTAGCAAACTAGCAGAAGGGCTTTAGAGGTACGTTGTGACGGAAGAAGTCTGTTGTAGCCTCCTCATGCGGAGCCTCCGCGTGTGTGTGTGTGTCCCGTGTGTGTGGTACTTACAGATACACAGTGTGATGAGGAAGATGACATAGGTGACCATTTCTCTCAGGACGTTCCTCAGGTACCTCTCTCTGCTGCTGTCACTGTCCTCCATCAGCTGAGTACCCCATAGAACTGGGGGGAAAAAAACATTTCAACACACACATTAGTATCCTTCCTTAACCATCAATGCTCGGCTTGAGATGCCAGTGCATTACCAATGAGGGCATCTACAGGTGTGTGTTGACCTAAGTGGTGTATGGAACAGTGAGGAAGAACGGCCAGAGAGGTGTCTGAGCCAATGACACAGGTCAAGTTAAAGGGCAAGTGCACTACCTCCTGTGTCATAAAGGTCCAGACCTCTTGGCAGCTGTAGTGTTCTTCGAGGAAACGTAAGTGACACTAACTTCTTATTTTCTCCAGTATCCTCTTCCCACAGCTTTTGATGTCATGTCTGTCTTGCTGCAGGGCATCCACTGTCGGCGTCGGGTATAATCCACGGTGGATGCGGGTGCTGCTCCCTCCAGCGGTGTAACTTCCCAACCCGCTGCTGCAGCTACTGCTGGAGCCCGTGGACACTGATCTTCTCCCAGGGCTAGCCGGAGGCCAATCGGCCCCCATCATCTCATCCTCCGGTTCAAACCCCGGGTTGTCCCGACTCCAGGCTTGTCTTGAGGGGGGTGATGGTGTGCCTATGGCGCCCCCGAGCCCCAAATCCTGGTGCTGTATGTTCTCCATCTCAATCCCCTCGCTTGTGTCCAATCTGTGCGGCAAGGACGCACCCGCTGCGCCCGTGGCGGACCTGCCAGCCTGATTCTGCTGCGGTTGTTGTGATCTCACCCGAGTCGAGCTCATTGTTAGTCCAATTCACTGAAAAGCTTTTAAAGGCCAGACTAACTACATTTACAAAACGTTAAAATCAATTATGTCTCTAGCCACTAACAAGTGCTATGTTTATGTCACGCTTGACGCGCATATCAGAAAGGAAATGTTTACGCACACATTAAAATATGTAAGAAAGTTGCCCAAATTCAAACTCTGCAAATCAATTTCGGGAAACAGATGAACTAATTTAGATTATTTGTATATGTTCCTGTTCACAGCAAATATACTTCGAAACGTAAATTGCTTACTAAGAAAGAAAAATAACAGAACTAAAGTTTCTGTCTTCAAGAAAGTGAGCGTCTGCGTAGTTTTAGATCAAACTATTGCAAAAGTAGGTATATCAACAACAACAAATATATATAGTTACAAAACTAATTTGTAGCCTAAACATGTACTAATGAAACTGAAAACTATCAACGAAATGCCTCGTTTATGGAAAAGAAGCCAAACACTTTCCTTGTCCCGGGCCAGCCATCTTGTTCTTGCTGTTCCCCCAAAATCTCACATTCTCATTTGTTGGAGACTCAGATTACATTAGAAGTCATGGCGTCACAGACACTGGCATGCACCTCTGGAAAATACAGCACAGTCGAATGTGTAGGGGTGAATCACTTTTGGTAAAACACAATTTCACGTCTTAGAATTGTACAATATAGAATACAATATAATATAATCAAGTTGCTGTGCATTCCATCATTATTAAACGAGTGAAAAAAAAAACATTTCAATATTTATTTCTACAGCAGTAAACTATAATTGCCTTATATGGCTCAGCAAAACACTTTTTTCTCCAAAGGTTTATATTAGTTTTTGTTCGTTTTCTGAGCAATTTCTATTCAGGATGAGTGTTTGCAGTGCTGTGTATGGAATGCGAATGAATAGCCTACTATTTAGAATGAATAAAATCACAATTTGTCATGAGGACATTATTTTAGGGCTAAATGCATGTGCCTTTAGAAACAAAAAACTATACTTTGTACTACCACGTATGTTTGGGTCTTGGGCTGCTAAGCAACAAGACAGTCCTGCAAAACCCCTGGCCAGGATTGGATGTGATTTGGACCCAATAATTGAGTGATATTTCTAAAGGCCAATCATATTTCTTTACATGGAACAACAGTATTTCTACTAGTACTTCCATAGTTATTCGGTCACTTGGTGTGTTCTTTTCTAGCAACATTGTTACTGTATTACCTTTACTCACTGTTGCGTTATTCATGTCCATTAGATGGCGCTCATTCTCCAATTTTGATTCAAATCACCCACCGGCTCAATTCACAAGGGAGTTAGCTCAAGGTAGTTACGTCAAGGTAACAATCACTGTTCAATAAAGTACTCTTTTTTTATATATATAACTTATAACAAACGCACAGTATACCTTCGTTGTTCTTCACCCTTTACATTTTTTGCTCAAGGACTGAGAACTATACACCCACTGCTGTTAACAACATTGCTGTACTTTACAATATCTGAATTGGATTGATAGTTCCTTGACTGAGTGAATCATCATGACTGATAAGATGTTGCGTTCTTCTCTCAGAACAAGTCTCTACAGTTCAGATAAGGAGAGAACAGCTGTGGGGGAACTGCCAGCCTGATACAGTAATGTAGCCTGTATAGATGGTATGCTGTTGGAATTCAGGGTTGGTTAGGTTACTTTCTAAATGTAATCCTTTACAGTTACTGGTTACCTGTCCACAATTGTAATCAGTAACGTAACTTTTGGATGACCCAAATTCAGTATAATCTGATTACTTTCAGTTACTTAGGGGTAATTAGAGGAAGACAAGAAATATCCATCAAATGCATTTGGTGTGTCATCAGAGTGGTCTCTGGCGTGTGGTCAGACTCGTTCAGGTGGAACAAACTTAACTTCGCAAACATCCTATCTGAATTTGAAAGTTATCTGATTATAATACTTTTTGCTGGTAATTTAACTGATTACACTTACAGTTTTGTTGTAATAAAAGTACTCCCTAACCCTGTGTGTGTGTGACGATAACTAAGCAATATGTTATCCTTTGTTGGGTACTTGAATCATATTCAGTAGCAAGTAACAACATCAATAGGATATGGTTAGTAGTGGTATATCTGATCAAGGTTTTTGGTGAAATCACTTCATCAATTACAACTTTATTTTTTTTAAATGGCGGCGAAACAACCAAAGTCCTGGTAAACATTTTACTTTTCTAACACTGTCCCGCTTCAAAACAAACAAAAGAATTAAGAATATTATGTAATATTTCCATATTATAGCTATTTGTCAAAACAAGGCCTCTGGCACACTCTAAATTTCACAATAGGCTCTGTGCTGTATCACAAAGCACTGGCATGAGAGGGTTGTTTAATTAGCATGTATCAGCCTTCATGATAGATTTCCATGGGAAAGAGACTTCAGATAATGTTGCAGGCATGGGATGTCAACAGTGCTGTCCGTGTTCTATCTGCAGTGACTATCCTCGTGATATTATCTGATGACAAAGAAGGTAGGTATCATCAATATAGAGTTGGCTGTAACTATTTACAAATTGTGTTTTTTTTCTCAGAGACTTTGTAACGTGTTCTAAAGTAAACCTTTGTATGGGTTATTTTTGCCTTTATCAAGCTTTGTGATGTCATGATGTATTCTTCATAGAATCAACTCTTTCTTTCTACAATCTATCCCTAATGGTGATGTGATCTAATTAGAAACAAGCATACCATGTTACATAACTGCCTCTTGCAACACTGTATAAGTCCCAAAAGTCACCCTATTCCCTTGTGCACTGTTTTAGACCAGGGCCAATAGGGCACTGGTCAAAAGTAGTGGACTATATACGGAATAGAATGTCTATTGGGACGCACACATTGTGTGTAATGTCAAGAGATCTTTTCATATGATGTCATGCCATTAGGTTATCAAAAACATTATAGGTGAGTTGTTCATTGCCTTCAGTCAGAACGAAAAAAGAACAAGCATTCCTTTCCTTGGATCAAAACATGATCATTTTTAACCTCGACAGGCAAAGGTGTTACAAACAGCCGCAAATACACTTCACGACCAAAAGTATGCTTGTCGAAAATCTCATTACAAAATCATGGGCATTAATATGGAGTTGGACCCCCTTTGGTGCTATAACAGCCTCCACTCTTCTGGGAAGGCTTTCCACTAGATGTTGGAACATTGCTGTGGGGACTTTTCTATTCCATTCAGCCACAAGAGCATTAGTGAGATTGGACAATGATATTGGGTGATTAGGTCTGGCTTGCAGTCGACGCTCCAATTCATCCCAAAGGTGTTCGATGGGGTTGAGGTCAGGGCTCTGTGCAGGCCAGTCAAATTCTTCCACATCGATCTCGACAAACCATTTCTGTATGGAACTTGGGGGGCATTGTCATGCTGAAACAGGAAAGGGCCTCCCCCAAACTGTTGCCACAATGTTGGAAGCACATAATCGTCTAAAATGTTATTGTATGCTGTAGCGTTAAGATTTCCCTTCACTGGAACTAAGGGGCCTAGCACGAACCATGAAAAACCTCCACCAAACTTTCAAATCAAATTGTATTGGTCACATACACGCATTTGGCAGATGTTATTGCGGGTGTAGCGATGCCTGTGCTTCTAGTTCCGATAGTGCAGAAATATCTAACAAGTAATATCTAACAATTTCACAACATATACCCAATACACACAAATCTAAGTAAAGGAATGGAATTAAGAATATATAACTACATGGACGAGCAATGTCAGAGCGGCATAGACTAAGATGCAGTAGAATAGTATAGAATAAAGTATATACATATGAGATTGGTAATGCAAAATATGTAAACATTATTAAAGTGACATTATTAGAGTGACTAGTGTTCCATTTATTAAAGTGGCCAATGATTTTAAATCTGTGTATATAGGCAGCAGCCTCTCTGTGCTAGTGATGGCTATGTAACAGCCTGAAGGCCTTAAGATAGAAGCTGTTTTTCAGTCTCTCGGTCCCAGCATTGATGCACCTGTACTGACCTCGCCTTCTGGATGATAACGGGGTCTACAGGCAGTGGCTCGGGTGGTTGTTGTCTTTTAAATTGTCACTATGCATTCGGGCAGGTAGCATTCTCCTGGCATCCGCCAAACCCATATTAGTTTGTCGGACTGCCAGATGGTAACGAGTGATTCATTACACCAGAGAACGCGTTTCCACTGCTCCAGAGTCCAGTGGTCGTCGAGCTTTACACTTCTCCAGCCAACTTTTGGCATTGCGCATGGTGATCTTAGGCTTGTGTGCGGCTGCTCGGCCATGGAAACCCATTTCATGAAGCTCCCAACGAACAGTTCTTGTGCTAATATTGCTTCCAGAGGCAATTTGGAACTTGGTAGTGAGTGTTGCAACCGAGGACTGATTATTTTTACAAGCTACACACTTCAACACTCGGCTGTTCCGTACTGTGAGCTTGTGTAGCCTATCACTTCACTGCTGAGCCGTTGTTGCATCTAGACTTTTCCACTTCACAATAACTGCACTTACCGCTGACCGGGGCAGCTCTAGCAGTGCAGAAAGTTTACAAAATGACTTGTTGGAAACGTAGCAATAGCATCCTATGACGTTGCCACGTTGAAAGTCTCTGAGCTCTTCAGTAAGGCCGTTTTATTGCCAATGTTTGTCTATGGAAATTGCATGTCTGGGTGCTCGATTTTATACACCTGTCAGCAATAGGTGTAGTTGAAATAGCTAAATCCACTAATTTTAAGGGATGTCCACATACTTTTGTATATAATGTGTATTTTCACGTATCTTCATTATTATCATCATTGTAAATGTTCATCCATTTCTTATCCTTAACAGGTAAAGGTGTTACAAACTGTCACAAATATTTCCGCAGTGAGTATTTTCATTATCATCATCATAAATGGCCATTCATTTATTGTTGACTGTACAGTTTGTGTTTCAATAATAAT